>NC_067485.1:60299006-60398718 GCF_947179515.1 Apodemus sylvaticus | reverse complement strand
TTGTTTTTTTTAATTAAACCTCATTTTTTTTAGTCATTTCCAAATCAACTTTAAAACAATAATCAAATTCCAGAAAGAATCAAGAATTACAATTGTTCCCCAAAGTTTAAAGCTTCCCTATTCCCAGGCCTATAGCCTAAATAATAATAATTGCAAACTAATCATTATTTAAACTTTAACTTTTAACTTAGAGTTAAAAGAGCTCTTTTTAGAGCTCAGAGCTCCGAGGTCGGCGACTTGGATTTTCTAGTGAAGCTCCAATGATAAATGACATGGGCAAAGCTTCCAGAAAGAATCAAGTTAACACTTAACTCCATAGTTCCCCTAGCTTTCCGCTTCTACACATCACACACAATGACCTCCTAAGAGTCCCAGTGTTTTGACTTAGTTTTACTAATCTAAGATTTTATATATTCTGTACTTGCTTATCCAGGAACCACTCTCAAATGTTGTGAAGAACTTATTTCATAACTTTAATAGTTTTTTTCTTTCTTTAGGGTCCCCATGTTGGCTCTAAATTATTTTCTAATAATTCCGTTAAACTCTCTTTGCAAGTCAAGCATTAATCTGGAACTACCATTGTGCAGTTATTGTATTGTTTCTAAGATGAGAACACACAACATGCACCTGAGCCATTAGGATTGTGCTGTGTTATGCTGTGTTGTACTGTGTTGTGCTGTGCTTTGCCCCATGCCTCAATTTTTTCTTTCTTTTTTTCTTTTTTATTGAATATCGTCTTCATTTACATTGCCAATGGTAAAACCTTTCCCGATTTCTCCCCTGCCCAAAGACCTCGAATCCCTCCTCCCACCCCCTGCCTCCACGTATATGCCCCTCCACCTGACCCACTCCCACCTCCCCCCTCGGTTTACCTTTGTTCAGGCCTCTATTGAACCTTTACCTGACCAAGGACCACTCCTCCCACTGATGCCCAACAAGGCCTTCCTCTGCCACATTTTTGGCTGGAATCTTGTGTATCCCTTGGTTTATGGTTCAGTCCCTGGGAAGTTTTGGGTCATCTGGGTGGCTGAAATGATTGTTCTTCCCAAAACCACAAAATCTTAAATTGCAGGCACATCAGAACTAGCTTTGATTCCTATGGCATTGGCTTGCCCTAGGCCTGAGTTTGCACTGGGGCCAATGTTTCCTCAGTAGTGAATAGCGTGGACAGATCATGGAGATGTCTCTTCAAGCCTGATGGCTCTTCGAGGCTCCAGCAACTGAGATCAATTAGGTGCCTTCCAGAGTGGCTGAGACTTAATCCCTTATTTGATTGAGATGAAATACTAAAGTCAATTTAATTTGGCTTCTAGGATATTTAAAAGCCACATTCTTTGTTGAGGTTCTTATTCATGATAATTCAAAACTAAAACCCAAGGTCGATGTGGTGGCCACACCTATAATCCAGCATTTGGAGGTCTCACATTTGAGTCTAGCTTAGGCTATGTAGTGAGGCCCTGACTAAGAAAACAAATTAAATGCATCTTCTCTGACTGAATCCAGTCCCAGCAGTCATCTGCTGTGTATGTGTTGGGGGCTTCATATCAGCTGCTGTATGCTGCCTGGTTGGTGGCTCGAGTCCAAGAGATCTCTGGGGTCCAGCTTAGTTGAGATTACTGGCCC
Organism: Apodemus sylvaticus; assembly: GCF_947179515.1. NCBI lineage: Eukaryota > Metazoa > Chordata > Mammalia > Rodentia > Muridae > Apodemus > Apodemus sylvaticus. The sequence continues at coordinate 60,397,095 of NC_067485.1, read as the reverse complement.
TCCCATGGAATTGCCCTCCTCCTCAGCTTCTTCCGGCCCTTTCCCAATTCAACCACAAGGGTCTCTGGCTTCTGTCCATTCGTTGGGTGTAAGTATCTACATCTGACTCTTTCAGCTTCTTGTTTGGCCTCCCAGTGAGAGAAGACACACCTAACCCTTGAGAGACTTGAGGCCTCAGGGAGTGGGGAGGTCTGGTGAGGTGGGGGTGAGGGGGTGGTGATGTCCTCTTGGAGACTGGAGGGGGGGAGTGGGTGAAGTGGGATGGGGAACGGTATGAGGGCAGATCGGAAGGGTGATGGTGACTGGACTGTGAAAAGAGATTAAATAATAATAATAATAATAATAGTAGTAGTAGTAGTAGTAGTAGCAATTTAAAAATTAAAAAAAGAAATTTAGAATCTCACATTTTGTGTGGCTAGGAGCACAACTCTCCTTTCCTAGTAGTCAGATCTTAAGAAAAGTTTTGTTTTGACAGTAGGAGGCAAACTCAGGTTGCAGCTGGTGACAGGTTGGCAGTGGCATGTGGTGTGCCACTGCTCAGTTAGTTTCCTAGCTATTTCCTCTGAGATTGGCATTTAATGTCCTACCACCCACCAAACCAAACCAAACCAAACCAAACCAAACCAAACCAAACCAAACCAAACCAAACCAAACCAAACTAAACCACACCACACCACACCACACCACACCACACCACACCACACCAAATTAAACCAAACCAAACCAAACCAAACCAAACCAAACCAAACCAAACCAAACCAGACAGCTAAAGGCTGTCAGGAGGAAGGTCTTGGATGTCGAGGCTGGACCAACCCGCTGTTTCTTTATCTTACTTTATGGAGGTTGTTTACCTTCATTGCAGGGAGGAAAGAGCACGGGGGAGGGTCCTTTTCTGAGGAGGAAATGGATCCATGGCCCACAGTTTCATTTCAGCTGCTCGGATGAAGAGTTTAAAGAATGGAAAAGAATTGTAAAAGAGGCAGGCGTTCAGTAGGCGTGGAACTTAGCTGGTGCACTGTGCACAGACAGGTGGGTGCACGCCACACAGGCTGGCACGCCCGTTTTTATTCATCATTTTATTTATTTCTATTTTAAGATATGTCTACTTCTCTTTCCCCCATTTATTTATTTACTCACTTTCCATCCACATCATAGTCCCTTTTTAATACCAGACTCCTCCTTTATACTGCTGTTGGCCCAGGGATCTGCCTGATTATGGTTCCAAACCCACCTTCACACAAGGAGGGAGTGGATCTGAAGACAAGAAAGCCCACTTTCCTTCCTCCCTAGACACTGTAATACAAGACCAACAGACTGGACATAAAACCTTTATCATAATTTGTGGAGAACTCCACAGTGACTTTTAGTAATTCAGTAATTCAGAAAGTATCAGGAAATGTCATTAAGGATTTCCTGGCTCTAAAAATACACATTTTTAAATTAATATATATTTGCAGCACACAATAGCCTTTTTTATTATCACACACATACATATATATTCACAAATATGGAAATCTAAGCCTATTTGTAGTTTATCTGTGTGTATGTGGTAGAGGAGTGCCAGTTTGTATTGGAGAACCAGTCAGGGGGACTTACTCCTCTGGGGGAGGGAGGTTGGACATTTTTTCTTTCCCAGCAGTCATTAATTGCCTGTAGCCTGTCTAGATCTGGGACCCCCGTGAGACCCCCTCCTTCACTTAGCATGTCTATCAATACTTCTTTTTTTTTTTTTGAAATTTTTTTTGAAGTTTATTTTATTTATTTCAAGTTGTCATTCTTTTTTTTTGAAGTTTATTTTATTTATTTCAAGTTGTCATTCTTTTTTTATTCGATATAATTTATTTACATTTCAAATAATTTCCCCTTTTCTAGCCCCCCCACTCCCCGAAAGTCCCGTAAGCCCCCTTCTCTTCCCCTGTCCTCCCACCCACCCCTTCCCACTTCCCCGTTCTGGTTTTGCTGAATACTGTTTCATTGAGTCTTTCCAGAACCAGGGGCCACTCCTCCTTTCTTCTTGTACCTCATTTGATGTGTGGATTATGTTTTGGGTATTCCAGTTTTCTAGGTTAATATCCACTTATTAGTGAGTGCATACCATGATTCACCTTTTGAGTCTGGGTTACCTCACTTAGTATGATGTTCTCTAGCTCCATCCATTTGTCTAAGAATTTCAACAAGATAGATAAACCCTTAGCCAGACTGACCAAAGGGCACAGAGAAAGTATCCAAATTAACAAACTTAGAAATGAAAAGGGAGATATAACAATGGAAACTGAGGAAATCCAAAAAATCATCAGATCCTACTACAAGAGCCTGTACTCAACACAACTGGAGAATCTGGAGGAAATGGACAATTTCCTTGACAGATACCAAATACCAAAATTAAATCAGGACCAACTAGACCATCTAAACAGTCCCATAATGCCTAAAGAAATAGAAGGAGTCATAGAAAGTCTTCCAACCAAAAAAAGCACAGGACCAGATGGCTTCAGTGCAGAATTCTACCAGGCCTTCAAAGAAGAGTTAACACCAATACTCTTCAAACTATTCCACAAAATAGAAACAGAAGGAACACTACCCAATTCCTTCTACGAAGCCACAATTACGCTGATACCAAAGCCACAAAAAGATCCAACAAAGAAAGAGAACTTCAGACCAATTTCCCTTATGAACATCGATGCAAAAATTCTCAATAAAATTCTTGCCAACCGAATCCAAGAACACATCAAAACGATCATCCACCATGATCAAGTAGGCTATATCCCGGGAATGCAGGGTTGGTTCAATATACGGAAATCCATCAATACAATCCACTACATAAACAAACTCAAAGAACAAAACCACATGGTCATTTCATTGGATGCTGAAAAAGCATTTGACAAAATTCAGCATCCCTTCATGCTTAAAGTCTTGGAGAGAACAGGAATTCAAGGCCCATACCTAAACATAGTAAAAGCAATATACAGCAAACCGGTAGCCAGCATCAAACTAAATGGAGAGAAACTTGAAGCAATCCCACTGAAATCAGGGACCAGACAAGGCTGCTCCCTTTCTCCTTATCTTTTCAATATTGTACTTGAAGTACTAGCTCGGGCAATTCGACAACATAAGGAGGTCAAAGGGATACAAATTGGAAAGGAAGAAGTCAAACTATCATTATTTGCAGACGACATGATCGTCTACCTAAGTGACCCAAAGAACTCCACTAGAGAGCTCCTACAGCTGATAAACAACTTCAGCAAAGTGGCAGGTTATAAAACTACTATATCCAGCAAAACTCTCAATCACCATAGATGGAGAAACTAAGATATTTCATGACAAAACCAAGTTTACCCAATATCTATCCACAAACCCGGCCCTAAAAAGGATAATAGGAGGACAACACCAATACAAGGAGGGAAACTTCACCCTGGAAAAAGCAAGATAGTAACCTTTCATCAAACCCAAAAGAAGTTAAGCATTCAAATTTAAAAAATAACGTCAAAAATGATAGGAAGTAACAATCACTATTCCTTAATATCTCTTAACATCAATGGACTTAATGCCCCAATAAAAAGACACAGACTAATTGACTGGATACGTAAACAGGACCCTACATTTTGCTCCTTACAGGAAACACACCTCAGGGTCAAAGACAAACACTACCTTAGAGTAAAAGGCTGGAAGACAATTTTACAAGCAAATGGTCTCAGGAAACAAGCTGGAGTAGCCATTTTAATATCAGATAAAATTGACTTTCTATTTTAATTAAATATGTAAAATGCATAAAATGAAATACAAATATACTACCAAAATAAAACTTTTACATGTATCCATTAAAAAAAAAAATTGACTTTCAACCCAAAGTCATCAAAAGAGACCCTGAGGGACACTTCTTGCTGGTCAAAGGAAAAATACAACAAGAAGAACTCTCAATCCTGAACATCTATGCCCCAAATGCAAGGGCACCCTCTTTCGTAAAAGAAACTTTATTAAAACTAAAAGCACACATTGCACCTAACACAATAATTGTGGGTGACTTCAACACTGCACTTTCCTCAATGGACCGATCAGGAAAACAGAAACTAAACAGGGACACAATGAAACTAATTGAAGCTTTGGACCAATTAGATTTAACAGATATATATAGAACATTCTATCCTAAAACAAAAGAATATACCTTTTTCTCAGCACCTCATGGTACCTTCTCCAAAATCGACCATATAATTGGTCACAAGACAGACCTCAACAAATATAAGAAGATAGAACTAATCCCATGCCTCCTATCTGATCACTATGGAGTAAAAGTGGTCTTCAATAGCAACAGAAACAACAGAAAACACACATACACGTGGAAACTGAACAATACTCTACTCAATGATACCTTGGTCAAGGAAGAAATAAAGAAAGAAATTAAAGACTTTTTAGAACACAATGAAAATGAAAACACAACATACCCAAATCTATGGGACACAATGAAAGCAGTGCTAAGAGGAAAACTCATAGCCCTGAGTGCCTCCAAAAAGAAAATGGAGAGAGCATACATTACCAGCTTAATGACACACCTGAAAGCCCTAGAACAAAAAGAAGCTATTTCATCCAGGAGGAGTAGAAGGCAGGAAATCATCAAACTCAGGGCCGAAATCAATCAAGTAGAAACAAAGAGAACCATACAAAAAATCAACAAAACCAGGAGCTGGTTCTTTGAGAAAATCAACAAGATAGATAAACCCTTAGCCAGACTGACCAAAGGGCACAGAGAAAGTATCCAAATTAACAAACTTAGAAATGAAAAGGGAGATATAACAATGGAAACTGAGGAAATCCAAAAAATCATCAGAGCCTACTACAAGAGCCTGTACTCAACACAACTGGGGAATCTATCAATACTTCTATTGCTCAAATTTTTGTTTTTTTCACCCAATAATTACTCTTTGTATAACTTCCATCTTGATTTTAGAGACAAACATATCAGCTATCACAGAACTGTGGTCTGAAGTCTATCTCCCTCTGTTTGCTGTGTATGATTGTCTGCTTTCCTCTTTTAAGTTTCACTCTGTATTTAATAATCAGGGTGAAAGCTTTTTGTATCACGCAACGATCTGGAATGAGGTTATTCTCATGGCTGGCTTTCTAGCGAGTACCTGACCGTGCTTCCTTCTTTCCCAGGAAGACACCTGGTGTGCACAGTTTCTTTCTTCTTATTTTGAAGCACTGGGGATCAAACCTGGGGCCTGGCCTGCACACCGAGTCACACCGCCAGCCCCACAGCTCCTGGGTATTTTAAAGAAGAGCCCTGCTGGGACAGTTCCTCTTGATATCAGAAAGAGGTCTGCTAGGAAACTTTTACTTCCAAGGGAACACTCAAGTCTGCATCACTGGGAGCATCTTCTGTTAGGAACATGTAAAGTAGTGACAGTGGGAAGTGACCCTTTCTGAGTTCACATCTTACGCCCTTGTTAGCAGAAGACAGACCAGTACCTGTGCCCTAAAGGGAGAGAATGCACACTGAAACTTCTTTCCTAGTTTTTTTCCCTTGAAGGAATCAATACAATGCTATTGTCGAATACGTAGATCCTTACTATTTTACTATTTTTACCCAGTTTTCAGATACTGTAACCATTATAATATATTGCTGTGTACATTGGATTAAATCTGGGGTCTTCCTTAATTTCCATATTACTCTTTATTTGTGCTAAAAAAAATACCCTAGGAAGGTTTTTTCTGGGACCATGCTGCTCTGTCATTGATCAGACCTGGCTTTCTGGAGAATTCTGCAGGACCTCTGTGATCTTGCTGTGTGCCCCATGTGGGGAGCTTAGCTGTCCTCAGTGGGGACACAGCTTCTCATTTCCTTGGCCTTCTGTTCAGTGCCTGAGCATCAGATAGAGGACCGTGGTGCTCCACTGGGAAAGTGGGTCAGCCAGACGGTCCTGGAGGAGACACGTGGAAGCCCAGAAATAGTGCTCTGGAGATAGACTACCCAAGTTTAGACATAGGCGAGAAAGGGAAGGAGTTCAGGCCGAGGAAGCAAATTTAAGCTTAGGCTTGAAGTGGACTAGTGTTGGGGACTCAGCAAAGTCTGAGGCACATTGATGATGACTGACGGCTATTGTTAATGAAAAAAACTAGTTTAGAGAGTACAGAAGTAAAACCTTTCATAATCTCAACACCTCCTTAGAGCCTTGGCAGAGCACACAACCTTCCGCATATGTATTGCTGAGTTGTAAGACTGAGCCTTTGCAAGAGGTAAAAACTCACCACCTAGCACATGCAAATTATTTGTCAGGGGTCAAAGCTGTTGCGGGGAAACAAAAACAAAACTTGCCAGAAATTTCTTCTCTTCTCAGTTCATGATCTGAGTTATTTATTTATTTGTTTTAAATGAACACGTATAAGACCACTGCCTGACACTAGAACTTAGGGCATGTTTAATATTTTCATCCAGCTCATGGTCATCTCTGTGCCAACATCAGATCTCATCCTACTCAAGAAGTTTAGCGTCTCCCTGGCTCCCAAGTGCATATTTCCCAATCTTCTCTTATGCTGCATATGCTACAGCTTAAGCATTCCTTCTTTATAAGTGGTTGTGCTGCTTCTAGATTTTATAGATCAGTGCAGTTGATATTCTTGCACTCATCAAAGGAATGTATGGGTTTCTTTTGTATACACATCAAAAATGAAAGTGACCGGCAATAGAGAAGGTGGATGTTTGACACTGTAAGATAATGCTAAACTAGTTTCCCAAAATAACTACACTAATGCTGGGTCCTACTGCCAATACTAAGGAGGCACTGGGCGTAGGCCTCTTTTCCATCCTTCCCACAGCTAGTGCTGGCAACATGGCAATATTCAGCTTTCAGACTCTTATCCAATACATAGATTTAACTTGTCTGTCACTGTGTTTTTAACTTGTGTTTCTGCTTAGTAACAAAGATGAACATCTGTCACTTGCTTATTGCTTTCTGGTCACACATGCTTCTGCTTAAAGTTTCTTAGTGAGTTCTGTTCATTTTTCAATTGATATAGGAATATTTTATATAGCTATGTAGTAATGGTTATTTTTAAAATATATGAAAAAACCCTTTCAATTAGGACTCTATTTCTACATAGAATTTCAGAAATAGTTTCCTATATTAATATTATCCCTGTACTGAGGCAACCTTATTTGTTGCTAATATACATTGGGCGTTGAAGGGCAACATTTCATTGCCAGCAAATTCCAGTCCTGATTTGCAATTCTCAACTATACTGCCTTCTGCAAACCATCATGGTGCATCTAGAGAAATACCCATCATGCCTTGCTGACCACTAATTGGTCCTGCTCCTTCTTTCCTTTAGCAGCAGTCCAGAATTTTTATCAGTGCTATCTATATCCTCCAGTGTCTTCTTACAGGTCAATACAGTGCTAGATCTTGATAACCTTTCTCTATCCCTCATTACCTGGTCTTCTATCCTCACATGGTCACTTTTCTGTTTCTGGACAGACTAAGCCTCATCCTTTCTATGGCTTGGATAGTCATTGTCTTCTTCCATGAACTTTATCTTTCTGTGGCTTACTTACACATTTCTTCCACATCTGGGTCTTCTGGTAGTTTCTGTTTAACATTCTGAGCTATGGCTGTTTTCTAGATAAGTAGGTTGTGCCTCCTTATGTTCCCTTCTGATAGATGAAGGCTCCCAATTCTCCACCCCATTCACCAACATTTGTTAGCATCTGCCTTGTTTATTGTAGCTCTTCCTGCAATGTGACATGAAATCTCACTATTTTCATCTCCCTGGTGGCTAATGAGGCAGAGTGTCTTTGCATGTACAGAGTCATTCACTCACATATCACATAAAGAAACGTGTCCAAGAGTTGATAATGTTGAAATGTTTTAAGAGAGAGGAAGCATGTGCTTACAGATGTTTTCTCAGTAGATGGAATTAGCTACCAGCAATGCTAATAGGTCAACTTTGTTAGTATGACCTGGCTAGATCTGGAGACTCTAGGAGGTAATGGAGAAGTGGTAGGGTAAGAAAAATTCTTATAAAATCGATTATTAGCTAAGGGAGACTGGGATTGGGAGATGCCATTTTTGGTGTTTTAGAATATTTTCTGCTGCTATAACTGAATATTAATGATGGGAAAATATATAAAAAAAATAAAGGTTTATCCAATGAGTAGTTGTGAAGACTGGGAATTCAAGATTAGCTTGCTCGTAGGAATCTATAGTCATAAGGTGCTTCAGGATATTACATGAAGACATAGAGTGAGGAGTTACCCTGAGTCTCCCCTTGTTTTCCTATACAGATATCAATCATATAAGAAGGCTTCTACCCCATGACCCCATCTGATCTTAATGATGCCCCAAAGGTATGTTCTGCAAACATCGTTGAATGTGAGACCATGAGAAAGTCCACGAGAAATGTGCTCCCAACAGAAAATCCTCCAGACTCATTCATGCTGCCTCTTAAATGTGTGCTCTTCACGTCTGAGAGATTGTATTTGTCATTGTATGAACACGACACACATATATCATGTAGGCCATTCTTAACAATTATTATTAAATATGAAATATTCCCTCACTGGCTCGCATACAGAGAAGAGCCTTTGTAGCCAGATGATGGATTTGGGGGAAGTGATTAGATCCTAGGTGTTCTGTTCCAATCAGTGGATTAATCCTGCGATGAAATCATAAAATGTGGTGGTATTGTTGGAACATGGTGAAAAATTGGGATCTCGTTGCAAACTTTTAGGCATGGGATCGTGAAGGATGTAATTTGCCTCCTTCCTTTTGTTGTCTACCTCTGCTTGAGGCTGATAATGTCTCCCACATGCTTCCAGTACAGTGATGATACTATGGGCCCAGGGACATGGAGTCCCATGACTACAACTGAAACCTCTCAAGCAATGGGAAAAGAGGAATCTTCCTAAAAACATTACTTAGATTAGGTACTTTGTACTAACACATCGACTTTCCTGTGTTTAAGATGGAAAGCCAAGCCCCACCTGAGCATGATGTCATCGATCATGCTCATGCTCAAGGTGATGCGCCGATGGAGGCAACACTGAGCTCTGATTGCAGGTGCATTCGGAAGAGCTGCCTCCATCAGCACCGGAAGCAGACAAAAGTGAGCAAAGAAACAATAATCCACTTTGTCCATCTCTTGTTGTCCACAAACTCCTCCCACCATCCACAAGCTCCTCCTACCTTTTACAAATTTTTTACTTGTTTTGTGAATGTTTAATGTTTTTGGAGCCTTTCTATTGCCTGATGAGAAAAAAGTCAGTCATTGGCTGGTATACTCTATCTATCTATCTATCTATCTATCTATCTATCTATGTATCTATCTATGTATCTATCTATTTTCTATCTATCTATCTATCTATCTATCTATCTATCTATCTATCTATCTATCTATTTTCTGTCGGTCTGTCTGACTATCTATCTATCTATCTATCTATCTATCTATCTATCTATCTTCTATCTACCTGTCTTCTATCTATCATCTATCTATCTATCTATCTATCTATCTATCTATCTATCTATCTATCTATTTATCTATCTAATCTATCTATCTATTTAACCTTTTGCTATACTTTTGAGTGTCAAGTCAGTATCATGGATCATGCTGGTAAAAACTGATAAATGCTTTGCTTTAGTGTGTTCAGGTTTTTCCTACCCAAATACCATGCCCTGGTGGCTCCTTCTTCTGTGTAGGAAGGTCTTTAGGGGCCATGAGGGTTACAGACCTGTTAGAGGCAGGTGTAAAATGTAAGAGGAACCTGTGCTTGTTGGCTGAAGTGATTCTGCAGTTAGCTGTACTTAGTATTCTTTCTTTCTTTCTTTCTTTCTTTCTTTCTTTCTTTCTTTCTTTCTTTCTTTCTTTCTTTCTTCTTTCTTTCTTTCCTTCTTGTTTTAAAACAAGAAAGGAGTTTTAAAACAGCAAGGGAGTGTGAGAGGATCCCGAGTCTTGCCCTTCACAGTGAAAAGCAGAGGAGACAACATGGGAAGAGGTGGTAGGAGGAAGCTGACCGGAGGCAGAGATGGAAGGGCAAGCCGGAGGCAGTGAGAACAAACTGTGAAAATCATAAGCATCCACAGTAAGCTTCCTAAATTGAAAACAGACAAATGAGATATTCTCCCCATTCCTCTGCATAGATTTCCAGCATCTTTATATCCGTTAACATTGACTTCCAGCTCTTTCTGTGTGAGAATGCACAGAACACTGTATGCACACCTAATAGTTACTCTTCCCTATTAACTTGACCACATTAAGAATGCCTAAGGGGTATGTTAAGCACACTTCTAGACTTCTCTCAGAGTGTTTTCAGGGGGCTGTAGATCATTAGGAGTGTGGCCTATTGGATGGTATAAATGCTTCATAATATGTAGTATTTGATAGGGGGTTAAAGGCTGGGGGTGCAGCCTGATTATAGAAAGTGGCTATATCACGGGAGGGGCATCTTGTCCTGACTCTCTTCTGTATGCCCATCTCTGTTTCCTGGCTGCTGCAACAAGGACTGATCACCATGCTTCCCCTATTGTGATGGACTGGCCTTTCTGAAATCATAAGTCAAAATAGAACCTTTCTCCCTTAAGTCGGTTATAAAGCGTGTTTGTTGGAGTGAGAGAAAGTGCACAGAACATAGAGTTTATGATGGTGATAAGCGTGGTGCACAACAGTGACTCCCACAATGTGGGCCTTGGACCAGCAGTACCAGAATAACTTAGAAGTACTAGAAGGACTTACTGGTTCTTAGGTTTTAATCCAAGCCCACCAAACCAGCCATTTGGGGAGTGTGTTTTTAAAAGCATTTACAGTGAGCCCTGCCTTTATTGTCCATTGAGAACCACCGGTCTAGTGATGAAACGCCTGACATCGGGAGCCAGATGGCTGTATTACTTTGGGCAATTCATTTTGCTGTTGTTATTGTTTCCTGCTTGTAATGTAACAGCCCCGAATTCACATTGTTGTAATGAAGATAAAATGGGCTAAATTATGTAAAATCCTTAGGACAATGCTTGGCTACTGTGAGCACCCCATGACTGTAATAAGACAATAATGGTATTTTGGGCTGATTTCATTTTGGTCTCAGTTCATCCCAGGGCTTTGTGTTTCCCAGATCCTTCTTCCAGTGTCTTAGGGTGATTTTTCCATGGCTCAAGGCAGTATTGCTCAGCGTGCATTCAATGGAGCATTTGCATTAGAAACACTTACATTATTAAAATGCAGGTTCTCAAGTCCTGCCAGACTCCCAAGATCAGAGTTCTCTAGTGACACTTTTTCATGCGGAAATTTCAAAACCGCTAGTCTTAGATCACAAAGGCTGCAATCATCATTTTGCAAATGAGCAAATGAGACCCAAGCATAGGATATACACTTCAGGAAGCAGAGGCTCTCAGCGAGACCAGGCAGAGGCAGCCCGCTTCTCAGTTTGTGTTATATTGAGAGACTGCTGTGTCTCTGTAGTTTTATGTGCTTTATCTGAAAATTTTATTGGGGTCATGCTACTTTAGTTACTAAGATTCAGCATTATTTAATTAAAAGTAGCATCTACCTTGTAAATACAAGGTTTTTAAGAACTATGAATTCCTGGGAAACATATCTAGCCATGCTGTTTGTCACTCAGCTACAATTGTTCAGCTGTAGAAATGTATCTGCTAAGTAACTGCTACTTTACAGAAGAGGTAAAGCTCCCAGAAATCTTAAGTGAATTGTGAAGGTCACATGATTAGATAAAGGAAAGACCAATCAGAACATGTCTCCCTACTGTCAACCTAATGTCTTCATCATTATATCTGACTTCCTAATCCTTGGTTTTAAGAATGGCTTAAGATAGGGTTCAAAGTATTTAAAAACACATTGTGGTGGTTTGTATATGTTCGGCTCAGGGAGTGGCACTATTAGAAAGTGTGGTCCTGTTGGAGTAGGTGTGATCTTGTTGGAGTTGGTGTGTCACTATGGATGTGGGCTTTAAAACCCTTGTCCTAACTGCCTAGAAGTCAGTCTTCCACTAGAAGCCTTCAGGTGAAGATACAGCACTCTCAGCTCCTCCTGCACCATGCCTGCCTGGATGCTGCCTCGCTCCTTCCTTGATGATAATGGACTGAACCTCTGAACCTGTAAGCCAGCCCCAATTAAATGTTGTCCTTATAAGAGCTGTCTTGGTCATGGTGTCTGTTCACAGGAGTAAAACCCTAACTAAGACACACACATACTTCTCTTGCTCCTGTAAAATCTGATAATAGTTCATTTTAACCTCCCTTCAATCATTTTATCAAAAGATGCATGAAGTTTACACCTTTCTTTTAAGGATTTATTTTTTAAATTTTTATTCTTGTGTGTGTGTGTGTGTGTGTGTGTGTACATGTGCTTGTGCTCATGCATGTCATATGTGTACAGGCACTCATGAGTATCAGAAGAGGACATTGGCTCCTCTGGAACTGGAGTTACATGTGGTTGTGAGTCACCCGACATGAATGCTAGTAACCAAACTCTAATCCTCTGAAAGAGTAGCAAGTTCTCTTAACCCTTGAGCTGTACTTCTTGGCCCTTCTTTCTAAAAATAGTGATGAATCATGAACAGACAATGACTAACTTGTAATTCCATTATATATTGCTGTCTTGTTGCTGAAAACTTGGTCTTAAATGATTAGATTGGCCTTCGAGGCTATGATGAAAAAGACTCAGACTTTTTCACACTGTGCCTCCAGGTCTGGTATCCATTGTTCAAAAAGTCAAACTCCCACACAGTATTTAATGTGTGTTCAGACAACTTAATTCTTAACTTTGAGGCAGGCGCAGGGATAGTTACATCTACAAATTACGTGCACATAACCGGGGTCAGGGGCAGGAAACATTCACACCATACTCATTTATTGTCTTAAATATCTTTATAAAGTGATTTTCCTTTTGTGTCTATTGCTGAGTGTTTTTATACTATATGTGAACTTCAGCCAATTGCTGAGATTGTCTTCTATTTCTTAACCTTGTTAATGAGAGGTTTTGCAGCCTTAGTGACTTCATACCTTACATTTTAGCAAGGTAAGATTTTTCTCCTCCTAAGCTTCATCTACTACTGTCTAGTTAGTCTTCTGCTTATCTCTTCATACAAGAAGCTACCTGTCTCCATCCCTCCTGCTCTTTATCAGTTTACTGTGTGTATTTCTTCATGGTCCTCACCACAGGATAGAACTGCCTTGTTTATTTGCCTCTTTGCACCCGCTTGAGCATGACGTCCAGGAAGGCAGATGTTGCATCTGTTTTAATTCAGTACCAGGCTTGATAGTTAGTAGAGGTTCACTTAATGTTTACTGAACTAAAATAATTTTGTACCTTTTGTGAGTTGCTAGGGGTGTTTTTCTTCTGCTTTGAGAGGTTTCTAATGAGAATTTGGGGGGAATTATTTCCTTCACTGATGGACCCTGAAATGTACGATTGTTCTTCTGTTCAGTCACCTTGACTATTGGTCTATTGAATGAATCAATTCTAGAGCATGTGGATCTGGATAGCCTTATCTTAATGGGATCCAGATTTTTCTACAATGTTCTGAACTACAATGCTGTTTTCTAGATCTGTGCTTCATGGTAGTTTCTAGTGTCAGGAGACTTATTGAGGTTAGTGTGAGATACAGGGTTCTGTGAATATAAAATACGCATGATATTGAAAGACTTAGTGAGACTGTTATATAGATTGTTAGTAATTTTTATATTGTTTCCTTATTGAAATGATAAAAATGATGTCAATATATCAGACAAAATCAAATATACTGTTGACAATACTTTTGCATGTTCTCTTAAGCTTTTTTCTGCTCATCCCCCTGCCCCCTTATATCTGCCCTTCACCCTTGCAATGTATCCCCCAAAATAAAAAAAAAAACACACGCACATTCATACAACCACAACAATAATAACAGAAATGAAGCCCAGACAAATGTCTCATTGTGGAAGCTGTAGAGTGCCACAGCGTGTCCCACAGTATATCTCTCTGTCCACACATATTCACTTGCAAATGCTCCTTGCAATGAGTCATTTTCTGGTTTGAGATCTTTGGCTTTTGTGACATGAAGTGGCAATTTCTGTTTTTTTTTTTTTTTTGGAGACTCAGTTGTGTCATGTGATGATTTTCTGAAAACTGTCTTAAGAGAAGATTTTATTCTTGAAGCAGACATGTTGGAGGATGTTTTGCTGAGAACAGACATGTGGTGTTTTTCAGGAAGCACCCTGGAAAAAGGATATGTGATATTTTGCTAGAGTGGATGCTTGAAAGAACATGTTGTGTTTGGAAAGGATATAAGTGCAACCCAACAGACAGTGGCAGATGCTGTGTGGTGTTGGTTCACCTTGCCACTCTATGCTGGACATCACTGGGCTTTGCTGATGCTGGTCTTCATTGATGTCACTTTGTGGTATTTGTTCGCCTTGCCACTCTTTGCTGGTCATCATTTGTTGTGACTTCATAGAGAGAAACGCCACCTAAGAACTTCTGGTGGTGTTCTGGCAGCTTCTTGCTGCTTCTGTGGACTTGGGTAATTGGCATAGCCTCATGGTTTCTTCTGGATCGAACTACCATTGCTGGTTTTTGTGAACTGAACTGCTGATATCCTGACAACACAGATTGGATTCACTACAAAGAACTATTTCTAAACAGGTCCACATTATTCTTTGCTAGATCAACCTTTTCTTTCCACTACCTCTGGTGGATGATGGACAAGAAGAGAGCTTAAAGCATTTAAGTACACCTTTTAAAGTAAAGTTTTGAAAAATAAAAGCCTCACCATCAATATTAGATCCTCATCAGGACTCCTCCTTGTTATCCTGTTGTTGCCCTGTGTCATGGAGGTCCTGCAGGTTTTGAACAGCAGGACTTGGTCATTTCATGTGTTCCGACTATTTATAGATGCTATAAATTTTCGAGTGGGCCAACTGAGATGCCTAGATCTGGGCCTGCGTGGTAGCTGAACTGGTCAGATTGCCAGCTCTTCTTTATCTGCATCACTAGGGGAGCTCTCTAGCACTACTTTGGCTAGGTCACTCAATACCAATATAGGCAGGTGGCAGGGACATCTTTCCTGCTGTCATGTCCTTGGGGCTGGCTCACCCACACTCATACCTCCTGAGCCAGATCCAGTGTGCCTGCCCAGTCAAGGTGTGGAGCCCACCCACTCTCCCAAGTGCTGCAGCCTATGAGGGACTGGGCCAGCCCTCCCACTTTCACTTCCTCAGGGCTGGCCTACCTCTGTCTTCACCATCAAGGCCAGCTCCACTTTGTTGCTCAGGCAAGGAGTAGGGCCTACTTTCCTGAGTGCTACAGCCAATAAAGGGGAGTGGGATAGCTTTTCAGCTCTTATGACTCCAGGGCTAGCTCTCCTGGCTACTGCAGGTGGCAAGAGAGTATGGGGGAGGGCATCAACCCCATACTCATGCCACCTCATGCCAGATGAGTGACTGGGCCAGCTCTCCCATATTCTCTCCCTTGGGGTGGGCTTGCCATTGCTCCCTCCACCAGGGCCAGCCTACTGTGCTGGCCAGGTGAGATGCAGAGTCCCTTCTCCTGAGTCCTGCAGCCATTGAGGGCCATGGCCAGGTCACCTGATTTACCAACTGCCTCAGGTCTGAGGGTGAGGGGTAAAAGGGCATCTGTCCCCATCCCTAAGTAGCCTCACAGCAGAGTTAGAGGGGCCAACTCTTCCTTGATTCCTCACCCACTCCCCCTTAGCCAGGGCCAGCACTACTGTGCTATCTGACACTGGGTCTTTTGAAAAAGTACCCAGTGCTTTTAAGTGTAGAAAAATCTCTTCAGTTCCACATATATTTCTTTAAAACAACACTAGATCCAACAATGCTCATGTCTTTTGATTATTCTTGGGTACTAAATAGTTGTATAAAGGAGCAACTAATGTTAAATACCTTCCTTCTAAATTAGATACAGAAGAAATGTAAAGAGTTCTAAATAAGTTTTATAGGTTTTCTAAAATAGTCACTGAGGAAATTACACTTAAGTTTTTAGATAGTTGAATAAATGCAAAAACAGAGAATACCACGATAAATTCAAGAGAAACTCTGTCATTTCCACATGTGATATAACAGACTAATAAACTGAAATTACTTCTAGTTAGAGTAAGAGCATATATTTCAAAGCAAAATTTAAGCAAAAAGTCAGATATTGTGCTGGCTAAGTTGATGTAAACCTCCCACAGGCTATAATTATCAGAGAGGAGGGAAACTCAAATGGGAAGGCTCCTCTGTAATATTAAGTAAGCCAGCATTTCCTTAATTAGTGATTTATATGAAAAGGCCCAAACCATTGTGGTGGTGCCATCCCTGGACCGATTGATGGTCATGAGTTCCATAAGAAAGAAAGCTAAGCAAGCCAAGAAGAGGAAGCCAGTAAGCAGTACCCCTCCCCCCATGACCTCTGCATCAGTTCCTGTATCAGGTTCCTGCCCTGTTTCAGTTCCTTCCTGTCTTCATTTGATGATGGCTTATGATGTAGAAGCATAAGTCAAATAATCTATTTCCTCCAAAATTTGCTTTTGGTCATGGTGTTTCATCATAGCAATAGTACTCCTAACTAGGACAGATATGAACACAGAAGCTACTTATAAGTAAATACAAATCAAATAACTATTGTTTGCTTAGTTACAAAAATTGACTTGGAAACCATGTACCACAGCTGAGAAAACTGGTTGCTAAGCCTTCATCCCTGGATTACTGAGCAGAACTCTTCTCATGAGAAAATGATAATTAAATTCATCATCCTTTCATTCATTCATCAATTACCAAGTATATAATGAGAACCTACTATGTGCCAGCAGTTATTCGGTATACTACCATGATTGTGGTGTTTTGTCTCTTACATCGCAGTCCTTAGATATTGCTATTGCTTCATTGGACAGCGCTCCAAAGGTTCCTTCATTAGCAGCTTCCCCCATAATGAAGTTCCTTCATTAGAAGACACTTTGTCCTCAGTGTGGAGATGTTAATATGGTAAATGTTTAAGTGTTGGGACCAAGTAGAAGGCAATTGGTTTGTGGGGACTCTGCTCGCACTTGTGGATTTGCACTTCATGCTCAGAGTTAGTAGGGCTTTGTGTGACTAGATGGTCATTAAAAACCCTGTGTAGCCTTCCACTTGATGTTTGCCGTCATGCCAATTGACTTCTCTCTCCCTCTTAACATATCACTGAGCATCGTCTTTCACGTTATCTAGAAGGCTATTACCAGTCACCCAAATCAGGGACTACCTGATCTTGGACACCCACTGTGCAAAACTGAGAGCTAAACAAACATTTTTTCTTTACATATCAGTTTCTAATGATAGAAACACAGAATAACCTTGGGTATTTTCTTGTCAGAACAAAACGACATAGTACAGTAAGTCTATCTTGGACTGGCATGAGTGACATTTTTGTTAGTTGGGGACCAAAATAAACCTGGGATTTTCTACATGTGTCTTCTTGAGGAATCCAAAAGTGGAGGCACATTTAGCAAGTGCAGATGCAGCAGGGAAATGCCACCAGAATCTTCCAGTGACACAACTAGGTGGTTTAGGAGCCCTCCCAGTTCTTTAAGGAGCTGGTGCATCTCTGGAGCCCTCCCTTGAATCTGAGCTGCTTTTTATCAGTTCCAGCAACTGACAGTGACTTTGTATCCCCCACACCACAGACTCACTGTTTCTCACCCTCATTCTCTCACAGTCTACAACACACAATTCTTGGTCATGTCCCCTCTCCACATATTTTATTGTCAGAGCTCCCCTTCCATTCTGGCCCTGAAGAAGAGAATCCTTAAATATGACATTTATTTTTCCTTGAAGCTCAGCCAGTAGATGTCTCCATTACTCTCTCACAGTTAAGACCATCCTTACTTAGCAAGCCAGGTTTAATCATTTCCTTAACCGACAACAAGGAAGAAAATTGATAATTTGCCTAAAAAAAATGAGCAGATGCTAAGAAGGACACGTTTCCATCCTACGTTCCCTCCTCCCCAGTTTCAGTCAGAAATGAAAACTACTCTTCTCCCTCTTTTCCAGGCAAAAGAAAGGGCTGATTTAACTATGCAAGCAAGATGCCAGCAGCCTCCTCCTCCTCAGTAGTCCAAGTTTCCTTCGCTTTCAGCCACCAAAAGCGCCGCTTTCCCCCTCTTTCCCGCCCACTCCTCGCCACCCCTGCAGGTTTCCGAGTCATCAGGGAACAGGAGTGGGTGAAAGCAGCGCCGCCGCCTCCTCCTCCGCCTCCTCCGTGCGCCTCGGGTTCAGCACTGGACAGCTCCCGCCCCAGCCAACAAATGGCAGTCAGCTGATTGACAGAGGCGCCGACCAAACAGGGCACAAGACGACTTGAAGCCGCCCTACAAGGGTTTGGTTGCGGCCAAGCTGTCTCTTTAAACTGGTTTCATCTGAGAGCAGGGAGAGGCAGCGTTGTGGTTTGTGGCCAAACCTAAAGGCTCCAGTTAACCAGCTGCCTGGCTGTCTGGACTCCAGAGACACGAACGTCTTCAAAGAAAACCTTGGTTCCTTGGGACTCGCCACTGAGCTCCGGCGTGGATCTGTGTGCGCGAAGGGGTCGAGGAGGGGCCAGAGCCGGGAGGCGGGAACGACCTGCCAAGGGTGAGATGATGGAGCAGCGTCTTTGGCGGCCGCGGTGGCAGCATCAGCAGCAGCAGCAGCAGCAGCAGCAGCAGCTCTTGAACACACCTCAATGAGAGCGGCGGTGGAAGCGGCTGAGCAGAAAGACGTAAGCGGGCTAACTATAGCTGCCGGGGATGTAACCTGTTTGGCTCAAGGCTGCGAGGTGCGTAATCCCGAGCCGACCCATTGTAGAGCGGGGCGCAGCCAGCATTGCCACAGGTGATTTGGTCTGTGTCGGCAGCTGAGCCAGCTGGGCCAATTTCAAAACATTCTTATTTTAAAGTCCATCTGGACCGGGCGCCACCTGGAGAAGAAGGAAGCCTCTCCCCAAAAGTCTTACTGGTGATAAATTGAGGACCAAAATTTACAAAGTGACTCCTCCATCTGTGCTAGACAGATGGGAGCCATGGCTTACTCTTTACTCTTCTGCCTCCTGCTCGCTCATCTGGGACTGGGAGAGGTTGGTGCCAGCCTCGACCCTCTGGGACGGCCGGATTCCACTCGAGAGAGGACCCCGAAGGGGAAGCAACAAGGTCAGCAACTGCCGCGAGCCTCTGTCCCGGACCCCTCTATTCCCTGGAGCCGCTCCACCGACGGCACCATCTTGGCACAAAAACTATCCGAGGAGGTGCCCATGGACGTGGCCTCTTACCTCTACACTGGGGACTTCCACCAGCTGAAGAGAGCCAACTGCTCAGGCCGCTACGAATTGGCGGGCCTGCCGGGGAAGTCACCGTCCCTAGCCAGCTCCCATCCTTCCTTGCACGGGGCGCTGGACACTCTGACACACGCCACCAACTTCCTCAACATGATGTTGCAGAGCAATAAGTCTCGGGAGCAGACCGTGCAGGATGACCTGCAGTGGTACCAGGCTCTGGTGCGAAGTCTCCTAGAGGGTGAGCCCAGCATCTCCCGGGCGGCTATCACCTTCAGCACCGAGTCGCTGTCCACGCCCGCCCCGCAGGTCTTCCTCCAGGCCACCCGCGAGGAGAGTCACATCCTGCTGCAGGACCTGTCCTCCTCCGCTCACCACCTGGCCAACGCCACTCTAGAGACCGAGTGGTTCCACGGGCTTCGGCGAAAGTGGAGGCCCCACTTGCACCGCCGCGGTTCCAATCACGGGCCACGGGGCCTGGGCCACAGCTGGCGGCGCAGGGATGGGCTTGGAGGGGACAGGAGCCACGTCAAGTGGTCTCCACCTTATCTGGAGTGCGAGAATGGGAGTTACAAGCCCGGGTGGTTGGTCACGCTCTCTGCTGCCTTCTACGGGCTTCAACCTAACCTGGTTCCGGAATTCAGGTAGGGAGAGGGTTGGAAAGGGCACAAGCAGAGGCATCCTTTGGTTTTGTAAATGGGCACTCTGGGGAAAGCACACTCGTCTGCCAGTGAGACTTTAAGTCTTCAGCCCTGGAACAGAACTTCAGACTAAGGGATGTGGAGGCAAGCTCATGTAGGGAGGGGGTGAGAAGCGACCGGGTCTGTCCGCTTTAGGCACTCATGGGAAGACTTTCCCTGGTGGGCAGCTGCGGTGGTCGGTGGGTGGGTGGAGATCGAGGGATGTAACAATTGGCCCCAATGCTTCCACAAGGAGAGAAGGTTAACTGTAGTGTCCCCTAACTTTGGGCCGGTCAGGCAGAGTCAAAAACACCAGGTGTGTGTGTGTGTGTGTGTGTGTGTGTGTGTGTGAGAGAGAGAGAGAGAGAGAGAGAGAGAGAAAGAGAGAGAGAGAGAGAGAGAACCACAAGGAGTGAGAATTCCTTGAATTTGCCACTTTGGGGTAGCCTCTGCCCACTTCCTGTGAGTGTAGTCTGGAGCTCAAACCCGCTGTTAGTCAGCTACCAGAGCGTGTAATTAAACCTGTGCCGTCCCCTGGGTAGTTCTGGCCACTCAGCACTGAGTCACTCGGCAGCAGAGCCATCTCCAGGATCTAGCTAGACTTGGCAGATTGGTCAGAGTACTCCTACTGGCTTCCCTCTTCTTCTAGGCACCGGCTTTCCTTCCCGGAGTCTTTTTCCTCCTGTTCTCTGTTAGGCACATCTGAAGGCTCTCCTTCAGAGTTGGGGAGGGAGGAATCAGTCTTACCCAAACAGAAAACTGGGCAGAAGCTTCAGTAGCTCTCCCTGTGGCGTCAGAGGAAAGCTCACACTCTCAGATTAGAACTGTTGCCCCTCAGCTCTAGCCTTTTAGGAATGGATACAAGGAAGGAACAGAAGGGAGGGAGGGGAAACTGCAGACAGGGTTTTGGAGAGAACTGAGGTTGATGGGTTGATGGAGTTTACCCGGGGTCCCCTGATGGGAAACTCTCAAAGTCCTGGTTGAGGGCTGGAATTGATTTTTTAAAAATTGTTTAACCCTTTTGGAACTTGGAAGAAGTGAGAGAACTCCCTCCCTCCCTCCCTCTCTCCCTCCCTCCCTCCCTCTCTCCCTCCCTCCTCTCTCTCTGTCTCTCTCTCCCTCCCTTCCACTCTCTCTCTGTCTCTGTCTTTGTCTTTCTCTTTCTCTCTCTCTGTCTCCCTCCTTCCCTCTCCATCCCCACACCACCCCTCTCTCTGTCTTTTTCTCTGTCTCCCTCCTTCCATCTCCATTCCCCCCCTCTCACTCACACCACACACACACACACACACACACACACACACACACACACACACACACACACACACACACGCTAATTTCTTTACTTTAACGTTAGCATTCCAGAGACAGGATACCAATATCCTGAAACACACCAGGGCAAGCAATGGGTGGGAAATCCTGGAAAGGAAAGTCAGAAGCGTTGTCCTTTTACTGTAGAACTGCTTCAGATGAGTTGCTTAACCTCGTTGGGCCCTGTGTACTTATCTGTCAACTGAGAGGACTGAAGTAGTTTGTCTCTCAAGAATTATACAGCCATGAAACCCTGTAGCCTTTCATGCCTGCAAGCTTGGAAAGGGACAGATGAAGACCCCTTTCTTCTTTGTTTCTACACGACCCCCCCCACCATGTGCATTAGGGTTCTTTACAGACCCTATCTTAAACTGCAGCAACTTTCCTACTTTCAGGACAATCTCATTTCCTCCTGGTTCTTGCAGGATCCTATTAGTAAGCTCTCAGTTCAGCTTTGAATCTTTGCCACAGCAAAGATTTTTCAGAAGAGGGCTCAGCAGATGCCACTTAGAGCCAATGAACTTAGAGCCTTCAGATGATCCCTTTCAGAGTCTCAGGATCGACCACTCTCCCTTCTTTCCCCCCTTTCTTTCTTTCTTTCTTTCTTTCTTTCTTTCTTTCTTTCTTTCTTTCTTTCTTTCTTTCTTTCTTTCTTTCTTTCTTTCTTTCTTTCTTTCTTTCTTTCTTTCTTTCTTTCCCCTTTCTCCACGCCCTCTCTCTCTCCTTCTCTCCCTCCCTCTTCTCCCTGTTCCTCATCTTCCCCGACTGCCTCCCTCTCACCTTTTGCTTGATGTTAGCCTATGTGCTATATACTTGATGTTAAGCTCCGCGTTAACTCTTGGTATGACTATCTTGCCAACTTTTCCCAACAGTTGTCTGAGTTCTGTGTTAATGTTGTCTATATTTTTCTATAAGGGAATCTGAAACATAGAGGGGTTAAATTTCATGACTGATCTCACAGTTGTTAAATAAAGGAGTCTAGATGCAAGCTTACTTTATGCTTTTAACTAGTATTCTGTATCATAAAGTTGACTTAGTAAACTGGGAAGCTATTTCATATGAATGAGATTATTTCTGAGGGCCAGATGTGGGACAGGGGGAATATCATTTGGATTTAGAACTGTTTCTTTCTCTCTCTTTCCTCCTGCCTCACTCCTCTGTCTGTCTTCCTCTCTCTGTCCATCTTTTTATTTCTCTCTGACTCTGCCCTGTTTTTTCAACTATTTCCTCTTTCTCTTACATGTTGGAGATGTAACCTTGGCCCAGCACATGTTAGCCAAGGGTTCTATTATTGATGACCCACACTACCAGCCCCTAGAATATTTTCCCTTGATCTGAAAATGTATGTTGTTTCAATGTACCTAGTACTTTCAGTCAGGAAAGGTGAAAAGCTGAAGATGCAAAAGGGTCCATGCTTGTGAGAAGGATGTATTCCTTGACTATGCTTACTAGAAGGTTGTTTCTTTAAATGCTTCTGTATTCACCACTGCTGTCAGCTAAGGTACAAAGCTAGTTGTGTGCCAAGCTGGCTGCCCACAGAACTTGGTCTGTCTCAGAAGATCTACGAAGAGTAAAATCTATGCCCCTGTGAGCACTGCCTGCCCTGCGGGTGTCTCCACCCTTCAAACCTGAATTGAAGATGTAAAGAGCTGTTCACTGTGGGAACTACAAGAACCATTAAAGGGACCAGATGTTGTTTCCCAAGGAGACAGAACTAGACAGACATCGTTTATCCAAAAGTCATACATATTGTTTGTAGCAACAACAGAACAGGGCCACAGACTTCCTTTTACAGTTTAGAGAGAAGCGTTAGTATATCTATGGCATGTTTCTGCAGCTCCATGGGTTAGAATTGGAGTAGAATGGGAACTCCTTTTGCTAAATGTGTAAACATCTTTCTGGTGGTGCCTAGAACTGTCCAGTACTTAGGACTGGAACAAGATATTGATTGTTGATATATAAAAATAAATATATATAAACACTATATAGCTCAATTTTACTTATATATATTTATGTATATATTGGTTGTTACTTTGTACTGAATGTTAAATCCCAAGACTTTCAGGGACTAAGTCAAGTGCTTACCACTGAGATAGACCCCTGTCCAGTGAATTCTCCCTTTCCCCGATGAAAGGAATTCAGGACTAATTTAGTTTTGTCTCATTTTCAAGTTGAGGAAATCAAGACACCAAGAACTAAAGACATTTCCAGAAGCAGTTCAGCTCTTCCGTGGTAGTTCAGAATCCCATATCTGGGTCATTACTAGTTGAGCACTTATATTGTAGGTTGGATGCTATTTCTGAACCACTGCATTTACTTCTTAGAATTCTTTAGTACTTACAATGTCAGGAAAGTTGAGTAACATATTCAAGCTGTGAGCTGGTCATTAGAGCTCAAATCAAATTTCTATCATTCACCCAGGATGCTTGTTCAGTCTCTGAGTTAACACAACTCTTTCAAGCTCTTCATCTCCTGTTGTTGATTTCTCATTTTTTTTTTTTATTGTTTGGTTGGAAGACTGTATTTGCTGGAGTTAATATATTTTTCATAAGTGATAGAAATTTATTCTCATTGGCCACTAATATAATCAAATATGTTATGTAATGTGAAGACAGTTGTACTAGAGTTAGTACTTTGTCTTAAGCTGGGCTGCATGACATGTCTGGAAACGAGTTTATGCATCACTAAAGTGTAAAACTGGCTTGATGATCTTCACATGCCTCCACACCCCTGGGATAGTGGTTCATAAGTGGCTTATCCAAACAGTGAACACGTGGCTTTGGAAACTAGAGAAGTGATATCGTCGTGCCATCCATGCATGGAAACATCCAATCAATGTGTACAATGCTAGGACTGAAAACTAATGGAAAAGTTAAAAGTTTAAAGTTCCACTTCAAAATAAGACCAAGGGTGATTTGAGTTTGATATATTTCAAGAGAAGAAGCCCTGAAATATATCAAAACATGGGATTGAGTTGTTTCACAGATTTCTAACCCCAAAGCCTCAGCATATCCCACATAGAGTTTCCGAAGATTACAATGTTTTTACAACTTGGGGCTATCTATCCACAAGCCCTATTTTCAATTTGCCATTATAGTTGTCTATTAATTATCTAGAGGAAGCATTTCCTGTGGTCCCAGAGAATCTTGCCACATTCTAGAAAATGTGATTGGATATAGAAGTGAGACAAACTGCAAAATAAATTATAAAAGTGGATGCTTTTATAATTCTTTACTTTCTAGAGAGGGAAGTAGCTACCCCCCCCCCCCCAGTGATTGTACAGCCTTAACTTCTGCATGAGCCAAGTGTTAGTTTTAACTTCATAACAGTTCTGCAGGTTAGATGGTGCCTAGGTTTAAAGGCTCCCCTTTCCAGTCTTCAATGACTTTTTTTTGGTTATATTTTAATGTCCCAGCATGCCTAGAGGGATGTCATTTTGTGCTTAGTTGGTCAGCAGCATCAGGGTCCAATCTGTTTTCTTTCTTTATTTCTGTCTGGTCTGTGAAGGGATATCTGAGCTGAATATAGCACATTGTAATGCTGGGACTGCTGGCTGGCAGCTTCAGAGTTGTTATATATATAAGTAGGAAGCTCACTGTTATTGGGGCTATGTTTCAAAGAGTGTGAAGCCAATAGCTATTCAGCATTTCTTCAGTGAGATAATGGCACATGTAGTGGTGAGGCTTGCTTTGTTGGCCCTTTAGTCTTATTGGACTTTTAGCTTTTAGTAACAATTCTTTTCCACATGCAATGTCTACTTCAATGGAGCACTTGTTCATTTAACTAGAGTTTATTCCTATAGGAAAACCCTTGATCTATAGAAACATTTAGGTGGATTGCTATTCCATGAAATGCCTCCTCACCTATATGAAATACATAGCATGTGGGGCTAGAAACTACAGAAGCTTTCAGAATAGGTTAGGAAAGTCTGATAAAAATCTTTCCCATGCCATCTGGCCAAGTATTTTATCTACATTATAGGAAAATACCCTAAACACTGAAGAGAACAAATGTCTACCAAAAAGACTCAGGGGGAAAAATCAGGCATATTTCATATTTCTGAAGTGCTTTATTTTTAAATGGAAATAAACATTTCTTGCACCACATGTAATGAGTCTGGCAATTGATAATTGAACAGTATTCTGTACTAAAGAATATTTTCCCTTTATTTTTGTTTTTTAATTGTCTGGAATATAATGAAGAGTTTAGCTTTCCAGAAAATACTTGATGCCTCAGCCTATTATATAGATCAGAGTTTCTTAGTCCCCGGACCATTAAAGCTTTGGGACAGATAACTCCATTCTATGGGATTTGCTTTCTTAACTTTTAAGTTTTTAGCAGCATTTCTTGTCTCTACCCAGTAGACTGTGGAGCAGACACCCTAGGTTGACCAACTGTCTGATTGGAAGCCACTGACGTAGATGACATATGGCATCCTAAGGTTATGATTTTTTAAGCGAGTCAAGGAGTCTTATTATATGTGTAGACATATAAACACAGGTGTGCATGCATGTATTTGTGAATGGCTATATATGTGCATACAGAGATAGGTAGGTTTCCCTAGACTACATTTCTACTTACTCAATTTGAATATGCAATTATAGAAGAACATGAACTGAAGCTGGGAAATGTGATGATCAATTAAGCATCAATGTACACTTATGTAATCACAGGGCTCAGACTATCTCAAGGATTCCATGCAGATTCAGTTGTTAAGCATTGCTTTCTACTAATGTTTTATTTCATTCTGTTCAGCATTTACCATTAAAAGATGTACTTTGAACAGGTAGTATGCATGTTTATATTAGTGTTTGGGAGAACAGAGGACTGGGACATAGAGGGGAAGGGAGGAGAGAAGGTTAGGGAGATGAAACAACGGGAGAGGAGTAAGCAAATGTAAAATGATCAGTAGAGGCCACGCCACAAGGATCATCACAGGCCACACTGGGATATTGTTTGACTGAGAAACTTCAAATTTAGCTGAAACTGAGCTATTCTTCCCTAGAAGGTAGTCGAGGAATAGAGTTCCTGGAGATTTCATTATTATAAAGATAAGTTGATTGTGTTTTCATTTCAGAACTTCATTTCAAGAAGTTAGAACTATTATTAGGCTAACACAGAGCTTATCTCATAGAAGAAACATTAATATCTTAAAATAGTTAGAAAATATTCTGGGCTGGAGCTGCTGCTCAGGGGTAGAGCTGTTGCCTCATATGTTCAAGGACTAATGTTGACCTCCAGCACTGTAATATATATACTCCTGTAATCGTCTGCCTCCTAAGGGAACTGCTCAGACGGCCTATGTTCTAGAAGTATGAGGATGCTTTGTGCCTCTGCCTCCTACAGAAACTTTGCATATTTCAGAGGCACAGCATGGAATAGTGTTTAGGAGGAAAGGTTGAACATTATAAGTCTAGGTTTGAATTCAAGAGTTTTCAGTTCACTTCTGTGTGACATTGGGCAGGTTATACAATCTCCTTTGTGTTTCAGTTCCCTTATGTAAAAGGTGTAGGAGGTAGGATATCCTTATTGTGATTAAGAATGCATAATCATCTATCATTATCTATCTATCATCTATCTATCTATATATATATATCTACTTATCTATCTAATTATGATCTATCATCCATATCTAAGAATTTCTGTTTGTATTACTATTCTTTTTAAAAATAATATTTTAGTTAATATGTGCACTTTTTGGAGCTATAGAAAATATATGATGGTTAAACAAATCCTGATATCACTGACTTTTATCTTTTGAGGATGGGGGTACATAGTTAGCAAATTAACAAAATTAAAATGAAAACTCTTGATGGAAACAAGTGACACAGGAAAACAGTCCCCTTCCATAGAGTTGGGTATATTATACATTGTTCCACTGGCTCCCTGACCCAAAGGAAGTGAGTAAGTGAATGGGATTGAGAATGTCTGCCCAGCACGTCACTTCTGGAAGATCCTGCTATACCACTCCTGGGCATATACCCAGAGGATTCCCCAGCATGTAATAAGTATACATGCTCCACTATGTTCATAGCAGCCCTATTTATAATTGCCAGAAGTTGGAAAGAACACAGGTATCCCTGAACGGAAGAATGGATGCAAAAAATGTGGTATATATACACAATGGAGTACTATTCAGCCATTAGAAACACTGAATTCATGAAATTCTTAGACAAATGGATGGAGCTGGAGAACATCATACTAAGTGAGGTAACCCAGTCTCAAAAGATCAGTCATGGTATGCACTCAGTAATAAGTGGATATTAGCCTGGAAAACTGGAATACCCAAAACATAATCCACACATCAAATGAGGTACAAGAAGAAAGGAGGAGTGGCCCCTTGTTCTGGAAAGACTCAGTGTGGCAGTATAGGGCAAAACCAGAACGGGGAAGTGGGAAGGGGTGGGTGGGAGAACAGGGTGAGGGAAGGGGGCTTATGGGACTTTAGGTGAGTGGGGGGCCTGAAAAGGGGAAATCATTTGAAATGTAAATAAAAATATATTGAATAAAAAAAAAGAATATCTGCCCAGAAGATTTGGATCCCCGAGGAAAGGGCAAGGGAAAGTCTTGTTGAAGGAATGAGCTTGACTGAGACGCGAAGGATGGCAGGAGATGACGATGCTGCGTTAAGGAGCACTAGCTCTTAGTGTCATTCGCCGGAGAGCAGGTCTGACTTCTCCAGAAGAGTTTCTATATCTTCTGTCCTAATCTAAGAGTCCAATCTAAGACGTAGTCCTAAACAAAGACCATACTCTTTATATATGAACAGCATAGGAAATATGGTAACAAGAAACAAGGACCCTCTGTTCTAACCAGTCTTTCATAGGAGTCTCCTGAGAAAATTATTTTTTGATGGTATTCGCTCTGAACAGTGTACAAAGCCACAATAGCTCTTATAATTCTACAGCTGTATACTGCTTCCAACGAGGCTTGGGATTAAGGGTGTTGCTCTCAACGTTTTGCTTCTTCCAGAGAATGGTCTTCGATTTGATCACCACCCCTGTCCTCTTAAGTTGTTTTGTGTCAGAGTCATGAATGGTTCTGAAAAGGAAAAAATAGGAAACATGGCTAAATCAAAGCTGTGTATCCAGCCGAGCTTGTAGCCAGGAATTACACTGGAAGTCTGCAGCACAGTGAGATTGATTACAATGTTTTGCTTTGAAGTCAGTTAAATCTGAACATCTTGAGTATACAGTATGTGAGCAGAATGAACACATAGTTATACATGACGTCAAAGCACATTTGGGTAGGGTGAAAGTTGGGTCTCTAAAGATGAGCCTTTAACAGCCTTTCTCAGAAAACAAAACAAAACAAACAAATCACCACCACCACCACCACCACCACCACCACCACCACCACCACCACCACCACACCACCACCATCACCACCACCACCACCACCACCACCACCACCACCACCACCACCATTATTAGTTTTTCTATTGTGACCAACTGGGTTAACTTCTTTGTACTTCCCCTTTACCCTCTCCATTGTCTTATTAACTATATATTTAAAGTATTTTCAAGTGGTTACTTTGAAGTTTGCATTTATAATTCTCTGCTGCTCACTTTTCTTCCTTTGCCCCCTAGTCTTGTTTATTCTAGTATTCTTATATATAATTAACATCATTCTTTTATAAATATTTTCCCAATTTAAATATTGACAATTTTATACATACATGCATACATACTACACACACACACACACACACACAAACACACACACAATGTATTATGATTGTATTTGTACCCATTACATCTTCTCCTTCTCCTTTTCCTATTGACTCTCCCATCTTCTTCCCAAGGGTATTTGCCCTACTTTTATGTCTTTTTTTTTGTGTGTACAGGTCTTATGCAGATAACCAACTAACCAACCAAGGCTGCTGTGTTTTCATGACTGTGATGGCCATGTCATATCTGGAGGATAGCATTTTGCAAGACTCTTCCCTCTCCTTCAGCTCTTATGGTCTTTCTGCCCTCAATTCCACCATGCTTCCTGACCTCAGGGAAAGGGCACAGAAGTCCTACTTAGGGCTGTGTACTGAACAGCCACTTTGCTTTCCACTTTAACCAGCTGTGAATGTCTACATTAACTATTACTTATCACAGAAAAAGAGCTTCCATGATCAAGGCTGAGAACATGGGGCAGCATTTTTTTTTTTACTTATTTTTTTAAGAATGCTTTTTTTCATTGGAATTTTTCATTTTTTAAAAATTATTTTTATACACTCTATATTTTACTCCCCACCCCACTAACCACTGTCCACCCTCCAACTGGACTGTTCCACATCCTCTACCTCATCCCCCTCCCTGTCTCCACGTGGATGTCTCTACCCCCCCTCCCCCCCACTGCACCTGACTTCTAAACTCCCTGGGGCCTCCAGTCTCTTGAGGGTTAGGTGCGTCATCTGGGGATGAACACAAACCCAGCAGTCCTGTGTTCAGCTGGTGTATGCTGCCTGTATGTATGGTGTATGTATGTTTGGTGGTCCAGTGTTTGAGAGATCCTGGGGGTTCAGATTGAGACTTCTGGTCCTCCTACAGGATCACCCTCAGCTTCATTCAGCCTTCCCTAATTCAACAGCAGGGGTCAGCTGCTTCTGTCCATTGGTTGGGTGGAAATATCTGCATCTGACTCTTTCAGATGCTTGTTGGGTTTTCTGGAGCACTGTCATGCTAGGTCCCTTTATGTGAACACTCCATAGGCTCAGTAATAGTGAGTGTTAGGCCTTGGGATCTCCCCTTGTGCTGGATCCTATTTTGAGCCTGTTAGTGGACCTTCTTTTCCTCGGGGTCTTCTCTATTTCCATCCCTGTAATTCTTTCAGACAGGAACAATTATGAGTCAGAGTTATGGCTGTGGGATAGTCTCCCTCTTCCTTATTTGAAGTCCTATCTTGCTGCTGAAGGTAGGCTCTGTCTACCTCCCCTACCTTCTCCCTACTGTCAGGTATTTTATCTAATGTCCCTCCCTTTTAGTCCTGTGAGTTTCTTACCTCCCAGGTCTCTGGTGCATTCTGGAGGGTCCCCCAACTTCCTATCTCCGGAGGTTGCCTGTTTCCATTCTTTCTGCTGGCCCTTGGGGCTTCAGTCCTTTTCCTTCCCCTAGTGTCAGATCAGGTTCCCCTCCCCCCTCTCCTCCTTCATCCCTGCCCCATCTACTTTCCCTCTCAGGTCTCTCCCACCCTCCCTCCCTCCCCACTTACAACTGCTTTCTTCTCCCTCCCAAGTGGGACTGAGGTGTCCTCACTTGGGCACTTCAGCTTGTTAACCTTTTTGAGTTCCATGGAGCATATCTTGGGTATTCTGTACTTTTTGTGGCTAATATCTACTTATTAGTGAATACATACCATGCATGTCCTTTTGGGTCTTAGTTACCTCATTCAGGTCAATATTTTCTAGTTCCATCCATTTGCCTGCAAAACTCCGAATGTCCTCTTTTGTAATAGCTGAATAGTATTCCGTTGTGTAAATGAACCACATTTTCTGTATCCATTCTTCTGTCATGGGACACCTAGGTTCCAGTCTAGGCTATCACAAATAAGGCTGCTATGATCATAGTGGAACATGTGCCCCTGTGGCCTGGTGGGGCATTTTTTTGGGTATATCCCCAAGAATGGTATAGCCAGGTCTTCTGGAAGATCTATTTCCAATTTTCTGAGGAAGCTCCAGATTGATTCCAGAGTAGTTGTACCAGTTTGCAATCCCACCAGAAATGGAGGAGTGTTCCTTTCTCCACATCCTCTCCAACATGTGCTGTCACTTGAGGTTTTGATCTTAGCCATTCTGATTGGTGTAAGGTGGAATCACAGGGTCATTTTGATTTGCATTTCTCTGATCACTAAGGACTTTGAACATTTTTTAGGTGCTTCTCAGCCATTCAAGATTCCTCAGTTGTGAAATCTCTGTTTAGTTCTATACCCCAATTTTTTGATAGGGTTGTTTGGCTTTTTATGGTGATTAGCTTCTTGAGTTCTTTATAAAATTTGGATATTAGCCCTCTATCTGATGTTGGGTTAGTGAAGATTTTTTCCCATTCTCTGGGTTGATGATTTGTGCTATTGACTATGTCCTTTGCCTTATAGAAGCTTTCCAGTTTCATGAGATTCCATTTATTAATCCTTTTTTTTTCCAAGTGGCTGTTTCTTTTTTTTATTGATATATTTATTTACATTTCAAATGATTTCCCCTTTTCTGGACACCCACTCCCCGAAAGTCCCATCAGTCCCTTCCCTCCCCCTGTTTTCCCACCCAACCCTTCCCACTTCCCTGTTCTGATTTTGTTCTATACTGCTTCACTGAGTCTTGCCAGAACAAGGGGCCACTCCTCCTTTCTTCTTGTACCTCATTTGATGTGGGGATTATGTTTTGGGTATTCCAGTTTTCTAGGTTAATATCCACTTATTAGTGAGTGCATACCATGTTTCATCTTTTGAGTCTGGGTTACCTCACTTAGTATGATGTTCTCTAGCTCCATCCATTTGTCTAAGAATTTCATGAATTCATTGTTTCTAATGGCTGAATAGTACTCCATTGTGTATGTATACCACATTTTTTGCATCCACTCTTCTGTTGAGGGATACCTGGGTTCTTTCCAACTTCTGGCAATTATCAATAGGGCTGCTATGAACATAGTAGAACATGTATCCTTATTACATGCTGGGGAATCTTTTGGGAATATGCCCAGGAGTGGTATAGCAGGATCTTCTGGCAGTGAGGTGCCCAGTTTTTGGAGGAACCACCAGACTGATTTCCAGAGTGGTTGTACCAATTTGCAACCCCACCAGCAGTGGAGGAGTGTTCCTCTTTCTCCACATCCTTGCCAACACCTGCTGTTTCCTGAATTTTTAATCTTAGCCATTCTGACTGGTGTAAGGTGAAATCTCAGGGTTGTTTTGATTTGCATTTCCCTAATGACTAATGAAGTTGTGCATTTTTTAAAATGTTTCTCTGCCATCCGATATTCTTCAGGTGAGAATTCTTTGTTTAACTCTGTACCCCATTTTTTTAATAGGGTTGTTTGGTTTTCTGGAGTCTAACTTCTTGAGTTCTTTATATATATTGGATATTAGCCCTCTATCTGATGTAGGATTGGTGAAGATCTTTTCCCAATTTGTTGGTTGCCGATCTGTCCTTTTGATGGTGTCCTTTGCCTTACAGAAACTTTGTAATTTTATGAGGTCCCATTTGTCAATTCTTGATCTTAGAGCATATGCTATTGGTGTTCTGTTCAGAAACTTTCTCCCTGTACCGATGTCCTCAAGGGTCTTCCCCAGTTTCTTTTCTATTAGCTTCAGAGTATCTGGCTTTATGTGGAGGTCCTTGATCCATTTGGATTTGAGCTTAGTACAAGGAGACAAGGATGGATCAATTCGAATTCTTCTGCATGCTGACCTCCAGTTGAACCAGCACCATTTGTTGAAAAGGCTATCTTTTTTTTCCATTGGATGTTTTCAGCCCCTTTGTCGAGGATCAAGTGGCCATAGGTGTGTGGGTTCATTTCTGGAACTTCAATCCTGTTCCATTGATCTGCCTGCCTGTCACTGTACCAATACCATGCAGTTTTTAACGCTATTGCTCTGTAGTATTGCTTGAGGTCAGGGATACTGATTCCCCCAGAATTTCTTTTGTTGCTGAGAATAGTTTTAGCTATCCTGGGTTTTTTGTTATTCCAGATGAATTTGATAATTGCTCTTTCTAACTCTGTGAAGAATTGAGTTGGAATTTTGATGGGTATTGCATTGAATCTGTATATTGCTTTTGGCAAAATGGCCATTTTAACTATATTGATCCTGCCGATCCATGAGCATGGGAGGTTTTCCCATTTTTTGAGGTCTTCTTCCATTTCCTTCTTCAGAGTCTTGAAGTTCTTGTCATACAGATCTTTCACATGTTTGGTAAGAGTCACCCTAAGATACTTTATACTGTGTTGGGATTTTGATGGGGATTGCATTGAATCTATAGAATGCCTTTGGTAGGATGGCCATTTTTACTATGTTAATTCTGCCAATCCATGAACAAGGAAGATAACTCCATTTTCTGAGATCTTCTTCAATTTCTTTCTTGAGAGACTTGAAGCCGTTGTCATATAGATCTTCCACTTGTTTGGTTAGAGTTACCCGAAGATATTTTATATTATTTGTAGCTATTATGAAGGGAGTTGTTTCCCAAATTTCTTTCTCAGCCTGTTTGTCATTTGTATAAAGGAAGGCTACTAATTTATTTGAGTTAATTTTATATTCGGCCACTTAGCTGAAGTTGCTTATCAACTGGAGAACTTGATAAAGGAATCACTATTTGCAGATGATACGATAGTGTACATAAGGGACTATACAAAAATTTTTTACTATTTTTATTGTAAATCATTGCATGCTTTGCTTTGATATATCTAAGAACTGAAACTTGCATTTAAAGAATATTCTAAATTTTGAGTTCTAGTGCGTCATCATTTTCTGAGACAATGCGTTGAAAATTATGCTACATTTAATTTATATGAATCTGTATCAAGACTTCCTCCTCTGGAAACACAAACACCCACCATACAACCCTGGCAAATCTTGACCCCAGGATCTTCTTGTCTCACCCGCCCAAGTGCTGGGGTTATCAGTCTATGCCACTAAGCCTGAGTATTGCTTAATTTGCCTTCTTTTGCACAGTAAAGTGACAAAAAGAAACATGTGACTCTTTCTAACAGAATCTAGCCTGTTGAGTCCTTCTTTTGGTACAGGAAACTCATGCTTGCATTGATGAAAGTCTTGTTTTAGATCTTTTTCACAGTGATTGTCATGGAATCCTTTCAAAATATTGACCTTTCGGCTTCGATCTGGAACTGTCTATTATTTATGTATTTCTCCCCCATATTTCCAAACACTTTTTTTCCCTAGGAAGGATAAGTGGAAGACAAGATTTCTAAGTCTTTTGATGCCCCAAACTGCCATTGTCTTCATGCATGCGAGATTAACAGAATATAGAAATATAAGTTCAGAGTCTCTTTGTCTTCCAAATTTAAAGGCATTGTTATGGTACTGAACTGAAAGCTCTCACTAACTTAACAGATTGTACTTTATACGTAATATTTACTTTTCCCTCATGAAAACCTTTACAATCTTTTCCTTGAGACCAGAATATTCATTCTATGTGCTCAAATATGGTTTTTCTCATGCATGGGCATGACTCAGTGGCCCTACTCGCAGTGTGACCTGCCGTCGGTTTCCTTGTCCTGGAACTCCCATCACTGAGTATTTGGACTTCTAGACTCATTTCTGTGTTTCCTGTATTATCTTCATTTACTTGTTTTTAAAATTTCCTCATGATATTTTCATGATAGTTGTGTTATTGGTTCCTTGATGACTGACCCTCTGGCTTCTCTCTCCCATTGCTTGTCCATTTTGCTTTCAACATTCAACTTTCCTCTTCTATGCTAATGCCTCATATGCCCTATTGTCTTTCCTGCCTCAGGCTTGTCCTTTCCTGGATCCCCTTCTAGTCTTCTGGTATTGGTCACATTTATACATTTCTATCTGTACGTACTGACCAATGAGAAGCTAGAAGCTACATAGGAGAGAAAACATGATATTTGTGTTTTTTCTTTTTCTCTTCTCTTTTCTTTGTGTCTTTTCTTTTCTTTTCTTTTCTTTCCTTTCCTTTTCTTTTCTTTTCTTCTTTTCTTTGCATTGTGGTATTAAAACAGAAATCAACCCAAAATACAAGCCTGTGGTACATGTAAACAAAATATCCATCAAACTGTAATTTGAAATACCAAAATACTGGTAGCTACCATCTGTATCAACAATAATTGATTATGTTTTAAAATAGTAAGAGTCCAAAAATCCACCAAAGAGAAATACTAAGGAATTGGGAATAAGGAATAATAAATAAGGAAATGGGATGTTAGTTTTCTTTTTCTTGTTTTTAGGACAGCATGCTTGTAGCCCAGGCTAGTCTTGAGCCTAGTAATTTTCCTAGTTCAGCCTCTCAAAGTGCTAAGAAGTGTGAGTCCTGTAAGTCACCATGCCCAGCTTGATCAATTCTAAATGTTAAGTACCAGAAAAACACAAAATTCACATTTTTCATTTCTAAGTAATAACGATATGAAGTTTTAGTTTGATTCAAACCTAGTAAGCTGGTAGAAAATGAACATCCACTAAATCAATTGGATGATCACAGAAAAACTAGATATATCACTATAAACAAGAACACATACAAGCAGTAAGGTCTCCTATTCTCTTAGGGATATATGAGCTGGCTTTCTCCATCTAAAGATGTAGCAATTCTGAGCCCTAAGATCACATAAATGTGTTGCTAAGAAGCCAGTCAAGTACAATGACTCTGACTGTTTGCATAGAGCTTCAGCCAGTCTCCTTAAACTAGTCAGACTGCCTGCCCCAAGCTGGTTTAGGATGTTGGGAATCTTTTCAGTCAGCTGTTTTGTCTCAGTGTGGCTTGTAATGGTGAAGGTGTTTGCTGCCAGAGACACTGAACTTTAGAGTTAAAATGGATCACTGATCACTGTTCATTGGTTTGTAAACATACTCACTCCTTCGATAGCAGAGATAGTGTTTACCCCTAACTTTATAAAGGAGAACTGCAGCTTTTCATTGTGTGCTGTGGCTGTTCTGTGAAGCACCTTCTTTCTTCGAGCAGTTCCTTCCCCACCGATGCAGGTTGGTGAGTTTTTCCTGAGTTAATGAGGGGGACACAAGATGGTAGCTAGCGGAGTATTGTGTTTCTAAGTGTGAGTTATCAAACTTACTATAAGAAAAAGTAGCAACAGAGTATCAGCCTACAGAAGGGAGAAAATACTTGCTAGTTATCTTTCAGACAAAGGGTTACTATCTAGAATATATAAAGAACTGTAAAAATTAAATATCACCCCAATTCCCAATCAACAAGTGGGTCAGACCATCCTCAAATATGAAGGGCCAATACATATTTTAAAAAGAAGTCTATATCCTAAGCAAGCCCAAGAATATGAATTAAAACTACATTGAGAGTCTCACCTTCATCAGATGACTCCTATAAAGACACCAAAGGGCAGAGAGAGGAAATGAAGGAAGAATCCTCATACTCTATCAATGGGAGGTAAACTTTGCAAGCACTATGGAGATCATCAGATGGGTACTTCTTAGCAAACTAAATCTCAAACTACTGTGTAATCTCGGCACTTTTAAAGCACATTTGTTTACTTAGTTTGTGTGCATATGTGTGTACCCATGTGGAGGACAGACCCAGACACTGATCTCAGGTCAGCAGGTTTGTCAGCTAAGCCATTTCTCCAGCTCAGAATCTATATTTCTTAATGATTCTCTCAATTATATTTCCTTTTCTTTATCATTGGTGAGACTCAATTTTTTGAATCATATTATCTTCATTTCATATAATTTTATATTTCTTTATCATTGGTGAGACTCAATTTTTGAGTCATATTATCTTCATTTTCATATAATTTTAGTGTCCATGAACACTTTCTTCTGTTCCATTTTTTTCACAACTATATGTTTGTCCTCTTAAACTCCCTTGAGTAATTAAGATGTCTATAAAATCTGTTCCCCCGAGGTTCACTGTTCCCTCAGCTTCCAGTGTTCTGCTTGTTCTGGTGTGTTCCCCCTCTTTGTGTTTCTGGTTTTCCTGGAAGATACTCCTCATCTGGTCATTAAATACATGACTGTACCTGATCATCTTGGACGGCATGGGTTCTTGTGGCAGATGGGTAGCCATGTCCCTCTGTGAGTCTGCCCCTTGAGCGGCAGGGTTCATTCACTTTAGGGATTTTGGAGAGCAAGTTGGCAATTTCTTTCTGCTTAGACCTTCATTCTGGAAGAACTAAAAGTCATTGTAGGGGCTTCTCAGCTTCTTGAAACTGTGTCTTTCAACATTTGTATGGAAGCTCTTGGTTTTTAGTTTGGAAGTAGAGGCATCAGTGCACAGACACAGGGAGGATGTGCACATGTCACTGTGCACATGACCTTTAATTTATGATCTTATTTGCACCCTAATTTCCACTCCCCTCTTGACGCTTGGTGATTTTTAGCATAAACTTTTTCTGTAAGATCAGTTGGATCAGGACTTTCTACCTGTGCTCTGGCCCTCCTCAGCTTAACTGCCTCCATTCTTGGGGCATCATTAGCATAGTTCTGGAGAATCTGCCAGTCTTGGGCTCTAATGTTTGCTCTCACAATGTCTATTCTATCTTGTGCTTGATTATTGTCATTATGGTTAGATATAGGAGGAACAAGAACTCAGGATGCTACCCATGTGCTATCACATTCTGCTCTTTCACATACTAGCTCTGTTATTGGAAAGCTGTTTTCCCTTCTTTGCATCCTAAATTTCTCAACCGCTTTTTAAGAAGAATAATGTCAATCACTCATTTCTCAATATAAGTTGGGGAGAACAATATTAAATGAAGTTTCAGTGATGAGGCCTTTAATGATGTCTTGCATAATGGCTAACACATACTAAACACATTCAAATAATAACTAAACATTTAGGGCTCAAAATTATAGACATTCAGTTTACATTTGAGAATCTAACAAAAACTTATTATTTTAAAAATCTACTGGGAAATAATTGTTGTTGGCTTTACTTTCCATTATTACTTATGGATCCAGACATATTTATTCACATGAGTCACGTCTCTTGCTGTGAAAAGTTACAATGTAAATCTGACTTCTAGACATGAAGAAGTTCTGTGTGAATTTAAAATCTGTACATGTTACTATGTACATGTGATTTGACTTTAAGGCCCATATGACTAAATGAGAGAGAGAGAGAAAAAAAAACTGAGAAAGCAATATACCTAAATATGCCTTAGATATTGCTAATATTCACAGAAATGGCAAATTTAACTAAATCATGGCATTTCAAGTTGTGGGACAGATGTTAAATATTTTAAGATAGACTATAGTGCTTCCATTTGTTTTTGCTGACACACTATGTCTTCTCATTGTTTATTCCTTTCCACAGCTCAAAAAAGTATAGCTTTGGATACATTGTGTAACTTTTCTGGACCTTATTTTCCTCATCTATGAAATGAGAAAAGGGTCCTCTCTCACAGGATGACTTGAAAAAAATTTTTTTTTACTGAGATCTTTTAGATATTTGCTTTATTTACATTTCAAATGTTAGCTCCTTTCCATATTACCCCAACGAAAACCCCCTATCCCATCCCTCCTCCCCCTGCTCCCCCTGCCCCCCCCCCCAATTTCCTGACTTGCATTTCTGTATGGCCTCTCCTTTCATTTGATGTCTGAAATGACCATCTTCTGCTACATATGCAGGGGACCTTTCATGTGTACTCTTTGGTTTATGGTTTAGTCCCTGGGAGCTCTGGTGGTACTGGTTGGTACATATTATTGTTCCTCCTGCAGAGCTGCAAACCTCTTCAACTCCTTGGGTCCTTTCTCTAGATGCTCCACTAGGGACCCTATTTTCATTCTATTGGTTGGCTGTGAACCATAGGTGTTTTGATCCACTTTCCAATAAGGATCAAAGTGTCCACATTTTGGTCTTCCTTCATCTTGAGCTTCATGTGATCTGTGAGTTGTATCTTGGGTATTATAAGCTTTTGGGCTAATGTCCATTTACCAGCAATTGCATACCTTGTGTGTTCTTTTGTGATTGGGTTACCTCACTCAGGATGATACTTTCTAGCTCCATCCATTTGCCTAAGAATTTCATGAATTCACTGTTTTTAATAGCTAAGTAGTACTCCATAGTGTAAATGTATTACATTTTCTGTATCCATTCTTCTGTTGAGGGACATCTGGGTTGTTTCCAGCTTCTGGCTATTATGCATAAGGCTGCTATGAATATAGTGGAACATGTGTCCTTATTACATGTAGAAGCATCTTCTGGGTATATGTCCAGGAGTGGTATAGCTGGGTCCTCAGGTAGTGCTATGTTCAATTTTCTGAGGAACTGCCAAACTGATTTCCAGAGTGGTTTTACCAGCTTGCAATCCCACCAGCAATGGAGGAGTGTTCCTCTTTCTCCACATCCTATCCAGCATTTGTTGTCTCCTGAGTTTATGATCTTGGCCATTCTGACTGGTGTGAGGTAGAATCTCAGGGTTGTTTTGATTTGCATTTCCCTGATGATTAAGGATGTTGAAAATTTCTTTAGGTGCTTCTTAGCCATCTGGTATTCCTCAGTTGAGAATTCTTTGTTTAGTTCTGTACTCCATTTTTTAATGGGATTATTTGGTACTCTGGAGTTTGACTTCTTGAGTTCTTTGTATATATTGGATATTAGCCCTCTATCAGATACAGGATTGGTAAAAATCTTCTCCCAATCTGTAGGTTGCTGTTTTGTCCTATCAACAGTATCCTTTGCCTTACAGAAGCTTTGCAATTTTATGAGGTCCCATTTGTCAATTCTTGATCTTAGAGCATACGCTATTGGTGTTCTATTCAGGAAATTTTCCCTTGTGCCCATGTGCTCCAGGTTCTTCCCCACTTTCTCTTCTATTAGATGGGTGACCTGAA
The DNA here is from genome assembly GCF_947179515.1 of Apodemus sylvaticus. Classification (NCBI taxonomy): domain Eukaryota; kingdom Metazoa; phylum Chordata; class Mammalia; order Rodentia; family Muridae; genus Apodemus; species Apodemus sylvaticus. Next base: position 60,357,373 of record NC_067485.1, on the reverse strand, counting down.
TTAAACAGGATAGTGCAAGTGACTTCTCCACACTGAGTAATAAGTGACCATAACCAAGGATGCAATAAAGAACACTGTAAGTGTTTTTGTTAAACTGTAGCTCAGAGTTATTTCTGTGAAAATAACCACAGAAAGAAACATTAGTCAGCTCCCTCTGTAAAGGCAGCAGACTCAAAATATATTTTTCAGCAGACAATCATCTATTATGAGACAGTAAACCACAGCAATTTTAAAAGATGTACCGCATTTAGCTTTCAGAGTGTCACCCACAAAAGTCCCCAAATGAAGATTATATTTGTGGATTCAGGCTTGATGTCTGCTGATACCTGACCTGACTTCATTTTATATTTATTGGTTCTCATTAAAATTAAACAAGTCACTTTTCTTTTCTATGTAAAATGGACAGAACTGCTCAAGGAAGCCTTGACCTGATTGTCAAATAGACTTCCCAGAACATGAAGCCAGGCCGATGCGGAGTGAGTGTGCTGTGTAAAGTGCTGGCAGGCTGCTCTGCACGTATCTGCTGCAAAGTGATGTGGGGGAGGAGATCATTTTCCTGCTTCAAGAAAGAGTGCTGTGTAATTCTTCTAGATCTTGAGGAGGAAGCAGAGTTTTTCACACTATGTCACCACAACAGTATCAAGTCATGACTGAAACTATGGGCAGTCACACTTTTGGTGAACAGACTTAGACTAAATACTGACTTTACTTAAGATATTATTATTATTATTATTATTCAACTCCAAAAAGTGGCTTTGAAATATCTCTTAAATTTGATCTTCTAAATAAGCAAATATGCTTAAAAATTATGTGTTAACTGTAGTAGAGACAGATAGCTGAGTTGAGATTGTTATTTGTTAATCTTTGTAGAGATGGAGGTGGCAGAAATGAACTTATGATCTTCTGGATGCACAGTGAGCTTCTATACCATGAGGGGGACAATGAATATATAACCTGTGTTGTGTTTAGTTATCAATGGATGTGATTGTATAGAGCTGTCAGATGGTCCACAGTTGTCCAGTTGTATTAGTGTTATTATTAGCCTAGCATTACTTGGTCACACAGGTCCTGATGAGAGCTTAGATGAAGCTTAGCATCACAATGACCAGGCAGTTTCTACCACTGTGCCATTATTGGCTTCATTCTTGTCTGTTTTATGGAAGCGTGCGTGCTGAGCCTGCTTTTAATCGTGGTGCTGTGTTGATTCGCTCACTCCCCGTCCCTTCACCAAACAGGCTTTGGTTGAACAGATGTAAAAGATTAACTCTGGCCGCAGGCAGATTTTTATGTATTCAAGATCTTATGATTTGATAAAGATAACAACACAATGATGGGCAAAAAAAGAGTTTGGAACATCATAAATCTTCTATATGTACTCTAGAGAGCACATAGAGAGTAAAATCATTATTGTCTAGTCTAAGTCAAAACCACTTTTTATTGTAAAAATATGTGGTCACTTAGAATTTATAGAAAATAATATTTAACCAAAAGGAAAAAAATATTCTGATCACCTGTGTCTTAATGGTAAAAGATAATCCCTGATATATTTGCAAAATGTATGTGCTAAGATATTCTTGTTTTCTGAAAATGCACACTAGATGACATGTACAGTGCTTGGATTTGCATTTCTAACATTTCAGATATCAAGCAGCACTGTTGTTGATGGATGAATATTGTGTACACGGACCCTAGGTGTAGTAAGAATGCAAACTTTGCTTTATATGGTTAAACAACTTATTTGATAGGAGCTAGAGCAATGAACACGCAGTTCGTATGTGCTATGCAAATCCTATGTAGACTTTACATGCATGTGGATAAGCTCATTTGTTACAGTTTTACCATTGCTGAAGATGACAGACAGTTCCTGGAACAGAGACAGGATTAGTCAATCGAGTTTTGCAATCCTGAAGAGATCTTAGAATAAGGTGGAAGGGCCATGCTGAACACGTTACATTGTATAGGTGAATTCTGAGCCTAGGGACTTTTATAATACGTGGAAGAAAGGTTTCTCTTTGACTGGCATGAGACATCGCATTATCTTGCAGTATTTCTTACTGTGGAATAACTCTAGACATGGCCTAAATGGAGAAGCCTGGATTTTGCATTCTGGCCATATCCAGCAAGATCCTGGCTTCTCCTAACACATCTCTTTTGCTATATAAATATTTGACCAGCATATCTAGACAGGTTATTTTTATTGTTTATTTTATTTTTGTTGCCTTATTGTTGTACCACTGTTATCTTTGGGGGTATTTCTCTTTTAATGCTGAGTTGCAACATAGAGGTTGTAATCCTAGTAGCTTGACTTTATACAATTCTGTTTGAAGACTCAAAGGTATGGTTGGCAGAAAATACAGGTTTTGGTTTTGAGAAGGAGTTATATTTTCATCTGCATGACTTTGACAGGCTCAGATTGCTGGGGAAGCACTTACTTTCCTGATAACATTCTCTAGACATCAGTATCACCTATGTGTACGTGTGCATGTGTGTGTATGTGGAGGCCAGAGATCTATGTTGGATGTCCTCCTCTATCTCGCCTGCCTTAGTGATTCTGAGACAAGGTCTCTCAGTGAATTCAGGAGCTCTTGGCCAGTGAGCTCCAGGCACTGTCTCATTGTTACCTCCCTGGAAGAAGGATTAAAGTCATGTATTATCATACCTGGACCTTTACAACAGTCAGGTCTTCATGCTTTCACGGCAAGTACTTTGACACCCAAGTCATCTCCTCAGACTCACAGTTAGCTACTTTTGACATTATCTTACTTATCCCCTTTAAGCTATGACTAAGACAAGTATGCACTGCCAATGTATTAAATATGAAATCAGATCGTAAGTCCTTTGACAGCTGGAAAGAACTCTATGAGGATTAATTACATTTTGCATACGTGACAGGGCTTTTCATGTAGCTTTGGCTTGCCTGTAATTTGCTACATAGTCCAGGCTGGCCTTGACTTTGTGGTGGTTGTTCTGCATTAGCTCCCAAGTATTGGGATCACAGGTGTGAACTACCACAGCTGGCCAGAAATTTAAAATATAATCTTTAGTACCTGGTATATTCAGTTCAACAGAACACTGTTTATAAACTGTATTTGCTTTGCTCATTACTCACGGGCCTGGTTTGTTTCCTTTTTGGCCAGGCCTAGTAACCATTATTGCTCTAATTGATTTTTCATTTTCCTGTAAGCTAAGTTAATAATGACATTCAATTGTGCATCTCTGTTGATTCTGAAATCGCATTTAAAAATTTGCTTTCATCTTAGCTTTTACTAGAAATGGAAAAATGTTGAAAGAGAAAAATTCTGACTCTTAATTACGATGTTATAATTGTTAGAGGAGGAAAGGCAGGCGTCCCCAGAAGTTAGTGGCAACCAAAGAAGAAAGGACCACATCAAGGATGCTTCCGTGAAAGAGTGAGCAAGACAGCTTCTCATGATCCCTATGCTTTTCTGCATGGACACGGGATGACTTGCTATCTCCCAATTCATCAGCAACACCAGAGTCTCAGAGTAGGTGTTTGTTCTGCATGAGTCTCCCTCTTCCTCCCTTCCTCCTCCTTGTCCCTGTCTCTCTCTCCCTCTGTGTGTGTCTGCGTGTGTGAGTTAGAAGCAAATCCTAGAAGACAGTGGCACTTTGGAGCGGTGTGGAATGCTGTTGGCAGCAAGGACAACTCAGCATGGAGTAGCCTCCACAAGTTACACCCTTAGGTAGGCTCCACACTCACTTTCGTCTTCAGGCTCTTTGTCTTGCTCGGTGAGTGTGAATTTCCTTTAGGTAACTCTTTCATAGGTGATGTGTACATCCTGTGGAGTATCCTTTCCCAGTGGTCTTCATTCCACCTTTCAGCTACATTACCTACTCCTAGGTCTACACACGACTCTGTCTTCCTCTCATAGGCAAACCCTTAAAACACAGCCCTCTGCTCACTGCATGGACAGCAGTAGAGAAATGAATGCAGTGTGGAGCCTGACCCCAGGCATGGTGGTACAGGCTGGTAATCCAAGTATTTTGAAGGATGAGGAAGGAGGTCATAAGTTTGACCTAAAACTATGACCCAATCTAAATTAATTAATTAAGAGATAAATGTAAAGTGAACTATGTTGATAAATATTGTTACATCTATACATATAAATGTATAGATACAACCTATTGAGTTCATTTAGAGTTTCTCATATGTACTTGTGTTGAGGGCTCACCATAGCTTGGGATGGGTAACCTATCATTCCAGGCCTGAGGTATATGATGATGGTTATGTGTTATGTGTTATCTGAGCAATTACTTCTTCGGATGAAAGCATCTGGATGAGGAATGTGTCCAAAGATAAATTTAGGTAAAACTTAAAGTTACTGAAACATGAATCTAAACTCTCCTATAGTTACATGGTAGAAAAAAAGGACATTTCCCCTCCATTTCAAACAAATTCTGCGATTCTCTTGTCATTTGCAACCAACTTGGAAAGTATATTATTTATATCATATTTTGTTTGCTGATTGTTCTAACTATGTGAGATATCTTATTATATGTCTCAATTTTTTAGACATAGAGATATGGTATGATAATTCTATTTCATTATTTTAATTTTAGGATTAATGTCTAAGCTCTCATTTAAAAAAAATAAAGAATATAATTCCTAGACTCAGTTCTCCACTTTTCTAAATATTTTGACCAAGCAGGACCATGAAACAGAATGAGAGAGGCCTCAGGGATAGAAAATAATAGCTTGGTTAATTTTTCTGTTGTTTTAAATTATTATTTGATTCTAGTGACACGTATAATATATTTTAAACTTCTACTCAATATTGAACTTGAACATACAAATATTTATTCATCTATTTAAACTTACAACTATAAAATTGCAATAATTATTCTGCACAAAAATATGACATTGGGTTTATACATTGGATATAACAGGTAGTGATTTTCTTATTCTGATCCACAGACGCTGATAGATATTGATATTGTTCAATGAGTTATTCACTGTTATACCTGCTCCCTTGGCCCTTCCTCTTTTTCTGTCTCCTGTCTAAATGATGGAGACATTGTTCTTATCCACAGGCTTTAAGTTTATGATATTTTGCTCTACTGTGGACCATGCATGAAACCATGAATTAAATAAATGTTACACCTTTTTAAAATAAAACTAAAGTAAAATAAAATTTTTGTGCTTAATTTTTCTAGTCAAGTTTTCTATTTTCAATTTTCTTGATGGAAATTTCATATTTTTTGTCAGTTTATCTATTTCCTTCACATTTTAAAGCTTGTTAAGAATATAATTAATCAAACTATGTTTTTACATATATCTTTGTATCTTTTCACTTTATGTATTATTTATTTTCATGTTTTTTGATATTTTAAAATAATTTCTCTTTAATTCTCTTGTCTTTTCAATTAATGATTTTTTATAATTAACTAGAAACTAATTAGAAATAATTTTAAAGATCAGAAGATTAAGTAAGATATTACAAAAAAGTCTCTATATACTTCATGCTACTTCTCAAAATAACACATTTTATGTAATCACCAGAAAATGAGCCGTGTGAGGAGCGGGTGGCTAAAGTACAGTCTTCACTCAGACTTCCTTAGATTTTATGTGCGGAGGGCTGTTCTGTATCATTTGACATGGGCTGCCTTGTGTTTTGCCTAAATATGTGTGTTGATTTTCTAACCTCCAGCATCTTAGGAATGTGAATGTCAACGTGAACTGACATGCAGTCTCTTTACAGAGGTAATTAAGTCAAAATGAGGTCAATAGAGTAGGCTAGTTCAATATATTTAGTGTCCTTATAAGAGGCACTCAATCTATGAGAAGCCCCATGATGATCACCTAACAGGCCCAGGAGGGAGACTTCAGAAGAAACCACTCATGCCAACACCTTTACACTGCATTTCTACATTAGAGAATTATCAAGTGTTTCTTTTTTTTTTTTTAAGTTGTCTAGCTTGAGGTACTTAGTACAGCAGTCTTAGAAGGTGACCACATCATAACACATTCCTTTACCACATTCCTCTACCTTTAGTGTCTCGGTATTTCCTTGTCTAGTGACACATAATGCTAGAACTACATTTAAAGGGAGATAAAGCATTTGCATTATCCTGGAAGAAAGAATTTATACCAGAGAGTTCTAGATAGTATGTTAAATCCACTATCGCAATGAATATATTAGCCAATATGTTTTTGAAGTTATTCAAATATCTTGCTTTTTCTTGGCGATTTTTTTTTTTACTAACCTTCTGCAGGTCTTAGTGGCAATAATTATTACTATGTTGTTCTCTCTTTCCTGTCTGGACTGGACATCAAATCTAGGTGTACATTCTAAGCAATGATTCTGACTGCTCAGCTGCACTCTCAGCCCACTGTAATGCTCTAATGACGAGTTACTTCCTATTTCCCTCTTTCCGTGTATATTTGCACTGAAACTCTTCTGTCAGAAAGTTGTCTTTTTACCTCATTCATTTTAACTTGTATTTAGGAGTATGGGCTTTCTTGTTACAAACCAGTATTGCCATTGTTTAGCTTCCGTCTTTTATTTACTTGCTGACTTTTACACAGAGCTTCACTGTATGGCCCAGGCTGGTCTGCATCCCCTTGCTTTAGCCTGCTAAACATTGGGATTATGAGCATGTACTGCCAGCTAGCTTCCCTAATGAAAATATGCTTCTTCCTTCTCAGGAGGATCTCTCTGCATCCTAGGCTCTTAGGTCCAGGTGAAGATGAGGTTTCATGCCTGTAGTTCTTTGAAACAGTTAAGAGACCTATAAAGAAATTTCTGTTCCCCCACCTCCCAGCCAACAACCAACAGAGGTAAAAGGCTAGGATAACTATGAATGTCTTCTAGTTCAGAAGCAGCGTGGAACAAGATATGAAGAGCAGTCTCCAATCTCTGACAATTTTGAAATCTACTTGAGCACATGTTGTCAGCTCATTCCTTAGGATCCAGCTTTCTCCCCTCAAGATACTTCAAAGGGTTTAGCTTTCTCCTCTGGGCTCCTGTTTCTGTCCTCTGAATTATTCTTCCTTCCCCAAGGAAGTGAGACTGTGTAGCTGTCTCAGCCTGCTTGTTGATCTCAAAGGACTGGGAGGTATATTTTAAATTTTATGTCTCTTCCTGTCAATCAAGATGTCAGTGTTCCTGTTTATGTCAAGAACTGACAGCTGTAGGTATTCTTGTTTTAACTGGTAATAAGATTTTTCTTTTCTAAGTTATTTCTATTATTATTTTAGATTAAAATGAAATCATTTTCATTTTTGTTTTTCTCCCCTCAAACCTCCAATGCACCTCCTTTTTCTCAAATTCATGGCTTCTTTTAAAATTGTTGTTACATACATACATATATAAATATATTAAATGTATTCTTAAATACATAAATATAACCTTCCCAGTCTGTATAGAGTTACTTATATGCATATGATCTCAGGATTGACCATTTGGTGTTGGGTAGCCAATAGGGGTCTCGTCTCTGGGAAAGACCTGCTTGTTGCTAGTAGTTCTCCTCTGTTGGCTGAGGCCCATTGACATTTCCTTTTCCCTCTTACCATGTCCATTGTGCCATTTATTGGTCTGCTTTGATTTCAGCCACCATGCTGATCAGACTTCACCGGTATAGTCTCCATGACATTTCTAGGGGGTTAGAAAAGGGGAAATCATTTGAAATGTAAATAAATATATCAAATAAAAAAAAAAGAATCTCACAGCAAACTTCCTGTCACTCTGGCTCTTACAATTTTGCCATTCCTTCTCCCTCAATGACCCCGAGCCTTAGTTGCTGGCATTGTGTTGTAGATGAATCAGCTGGGACTGGGGATCTCACAGTTTCTTGTTCTTTGCATTGTAGTCAGATGTCTTTCTCTGGGTTGGGCTCTTTGTGACAAAGAGAAGTTTTCTTGCTGAAGGCTCTTGTTTTTTTTTTTTTTTTTTTTTTTGTTGTTGTTGTTTGTGAATCTTACTAGGTTGCATTATACTAAAAAGAAACCACACTCAGACTTCTTTGACACAAGCATTTTTAGTTTGTTCTAGAAGCCACAGGCCTTGGGAGTAGGACTATATAACTCAGTGGTAGTGAATTTGCACATTATACCTAAAGTCCTGGGTTTGACCTTCAGCAGTTCCTAAAACTGGGTGTACTGGCTGTGCCGCTAGGAAACATGAAGGATAGGAAACAGTTTTATTTTCTGCAGATTGGGCTTTTAATATTTCATTTAAATGCTGCTTAAAAAACCATGAACTGCTCACATGCCTCGTGCCTACCTGTAGATGAATATATAAAATGAGGAATATCTTTCAACTTTCAAGAAAGAAACTTCTGATACATGCTGCAACATGGGTGCATTGGGGCATTGCACTATGTGACATGGGCCATCAGTAAAAAGACAAATGCCATTTGAAAGGGGAGAGGAAAGAGCCAGAGACTCTAGTGGGTCTGCCTTTGGAGCTGGGAGCGAGGGGGCAGGGTGAATCTTAGTGAGTGTAGCTTTAATTTAGCCAAAAGAAGGGCTCTGTAGATTGGTTGTATGACAGTGTGAAAATACTTAAAACAACCAAACTGGATATTTAAAAGTTGTTAAGTTGATCAATTTTGTGAAATGTATGTTTTAACACACGATTAAAAAAAAAAAAAGAAAAGCTATCTCTGGCTATTAAAAGGAATCAGACAGCTCTTCCTCTGCATTTGCTTAGAGTGCATGTCAGCAGATCGGTAAATTCATATTTTCACGGGTCATCACTAGGTTGGTGTTGCTAAAGTTTCTACCTATTTTAATAACAAAGGTCACTTTTGTTCTATTTCAAATAACACTTTTCTCATTCTCTCTCTCTCCCTCTCTCTCTCTCTCTCTCTCTCCTCTCTCTCTCTCTCTCTCTCTCTCTCTCTCTCTCTCTCTCTCTCTCTCTCTCTCTCTCTCTCAGGGTTTCTCTGTGTAGCCCTGGCTGTCCTGGAATCCACTCTATAGAATAGGCAGCCATCCAGCTCAGAGATCCACCTGCTTCTGCTTCCTAAGTGCTGGAATTAAAGATATGAGCCTCCACTGCCTGGCTCCTCGACTTTTCGAAGTCACCAATAGATTCCCACTTTAACTCTCACCAAGGCCTTTTCTGAGTCCAAAGCTAGTGCCACATGTGTGCTATGACTCTAGTCCACATCCTGAAATCTGTTCTGGCTAACTTCTGGTGGAAGGGGGTAACTGAGTGCAACTGTTAACTCATCTACCAGCCTCTGCTTTTAGCAACTCTTCATTTCAGCACACTCTATGTAATTTTTAACAGTATGCATTTTTTATTATTGAAAATTGTTTTTTTCATATAATATATTCTGATCATGGTTTTCCTCCATTATCTCTAGATCTTCCCCACCTCCCACCCATCTAACTATCCAACTCCATGCCTGTTTTTTCTATTTTTTTCAGAAAATAGACAAAGAAAAACAAAGCAGAGTAGAACAAAACCAAGAAAAAGCATAAAATACACACACACACACACACACACACACACACACACACTCACACACGCGCGCACATGCATGCTCACTCACAGAGAAAACTCATACCTCCCCCCAATCAGAAGCCATAATATATAAGGAAAAGACTAGTAAGGTTAAAAAAAAATGTCTAGACAATGCATTGTGAGACCAAAACCAAATCAGCCAAACAAAAAACAAAAAGCCAAGACCCTCCTCAAATACCACTTAATTCATTTTTTGTTGGCTGAATACTGTTGGGCACAGGGCTACCCTTAAATGTATACCCAGTAAGACTCCATTGGAGAAAACTTTTTCCTTTGCATGTTTTGTCCATTGGAGATAACTTCTTGGTTAGGGATGGCTACTCCAGTCTTCTCAGTGCTAGGACCCTGTCTGGCTTGGACCTGTGCAAGCCCTGGGGATGCTGTCCTTGTCTCTATGAGTTCATAGGTAGTCAGTCCTATTGTGTCTGGAAGGCATTGTTTCCTTTGTTATCCTCTGTCCCATTGGATCTGGAAGTCTTTCTGGTTCCTCTTCCACAGAATTCTGTGAGCTCTGAGGGGACATTACTCAATGGAGTAATTTCCTAGGACTGGATGTTCCAAGGTCTCTCATGCTCTGCCTGTTGTCCAGTTGGGGGTCTCTGTATAGGTTTTCATTTACTGCAGATATTTGCTTCTCTGATGATGGCTGAGCAAGACACTGATCTGTAGGGATAGCAGAATGGTGTTACTTTGCTACATTGTTCTAGCAGAAAATTGTATTTGGCTTTTCTCTAGGTCCATGGCCCTATCTAGTCTCATGTTCTTGACCACCTGAGCAGTGTTAGACATGGGGTTTCGTTTGATGGAGTGGACCTTAAACCCAGTCAGAGAGTATTTAGTTAATCCCACAACTGTGTCCTTATTACACCAACAGGCAGGTGGCAGATTTCCATTGTAGATCCCCGTTGTAGATCACAGGGTTTGCAGCCAGGTTGGTATTTACCTTTCTCCTTTTATAATGTGAGCACACCTTTTCATATTTTTTTCATTAATGCCAACTCCATGGACTATTACTGCCAGTACATCCCCAGCAATGGAGCAGAGAATTATAGTCCAAGGTTACAGGGCTAAGAACACAGAAAACCTGAGAAGGTTTCTTTGATCTCCAGGTTTTCTATTCTCTCTTCTCCAGATTCTCTCTCATCTCCAACTGTAAGATGTGTGCTAAGAACACATCTTGTGTTTTATACTCTATGAAAAGAAAAATATTGATGTTGAATAGGGAAGGGTCAGGATCATATTTACATAACAGGTTTTATAACCTTAACTATATGATACTTATGCTTAATAGCACTTGTTTGCATGGTACCCTTTGAGGTCCTTGTAGACCCTAACAGTGACTTTTCTATTCAACTGCTTTTGAAAATTTCTGGAAGAAATACAATTTAGTCACAATGATTTCTTTCTACCATAACACGTATCCATTCACTAGGCTTTGTGGATTTTTGGAAGCTAGCTAAGAGGCAGTACAGCATTACTTAGTCTGTATGTCAAGGTTGTCTGCAATCATACTGAGCAGAGCTAAGTGTGATGGCTACTTTTGTTCAGCTTAACATACACTAGAGTTACATGGAAAGAGGAGAACTCAATCAAGGCATTTCCTCTGCCTGACTGGCCTGTGGGTAAGAGTGTGGGGCACTTTCTTGACTGATGATTGATGTGGGTTGATCCAGTTCATTGCATAAGGTGCCACCCCTGGATGCTGGTTCTGGATTATATAAGAAAGCATGTAGCTATCTTCTTTTTGGCTGAACAGGTGGGTACAGCCAGTAGCACAGGGAACACAGGGGTGGCAGAACAGCTGGGACAGGCTCCATCTGGGCTCTACCTGCACCCAGGAGCTGGGCAGCTCCACAGCACTCTGTGACAGGGGAGAACCAGTCATTCAGGGGTGCTGAAACAGGCTTGCAGGCCTACAGGAGGGCCAAGCACCAGCCAGAGACAGCAGGACCAACAAACACCAGAGATAACCAGATGGCAAAAGGCAAACGTAGGAACATTACCAACAGAAATCAAGGCAACATGGCACCATCTGAACCCAATTCTCCCACATAAGCAAGTCCTTGATACTACAACACACCAGAAAAGCAAGATTTGCACTGAAAGTCACAGCTCATGATGCTGATAGAGGGCTTCAAGAAGGACATAAAAACTCCCTTAAAGAAATACAGGAGAACACAGGTAAACAGGTTGAAATCCTTAAAGAATTACAGGAAAGCACAACCAAACAGGTGAAGGAATTGAAGAAAACCATCCAGGATCTAAAAATGGAGGTAGAAACAATATAGAAATTACAAAGGGAAACAACTCTGGAGATAGAAAACCTAGGAAAGAAGTCAGGAGTCATGGATACAAGCATCAACAACAGAATACAAGAGATAGAAGAGAGAATTTCAGATGCAGAAGATATCATAGAAAACGTTGACTTAACAGTCAAAGAAAATGCAAAATGCAAAAAGATCCTAACCAAAACATTCAGAAAACTGAGGACAAAATGAGAAGATCAAACTTAAGGCTAATAGGTATAGAAGAGAGTGAAAAATTCCAACTTAAAGGGCCAGTAAATGTCTTCAACAAAATTATAGAAAAAAACTTCCCTAACCTAAAGAAAGAGATGCCCATGAACATATAAGAAGCCTACAGAACTCCAAATAGATTCGACCAGAAAAGATTGTTCATCCTGTCACATAATAATTAAAGCACCAAATGCACTAAAAAAAGAAAAGCAGTAAGGGAAAAAGGTCAAGTAACATATAAAGGCAGACCTATCAGAATTATATAAGACTTCTTGCTAGAGACTATGAAAGCCAGAAGATCCTGGGCAGATGTCATATAGTCTCTAAGGAAACCAAAGTGCCAACACAGGCTACTATACCCATCAAAACTCTCAATTACCATAGATGGAAAAACTAAGGTAGTCTATGATTAAAACAAATTTACACAATATCTTTCCACAAATTCAGCCCTTCAAAAGATAATGAATTGAAAATACCAACAAAAGGAGGGAAACTACACCCTAGAAAAAGCAAGAAATTAATCTTCTTTTAACAAACCAAAAAGAAGAGAGCCACACAAACATTACTCCACCTCTAATAACAAAAATAACAAGAAGCAACAACCACTTCTCCTTAATATCTCTTAATATCAATGGACTCAATTTCCCAATAAAAAGACATAGACTAACAGACTAGATACACAAGCAGGAGCCAACATTTTGCTGCATACAGGAAACTCATCTCAGTGACAAAGACAGACACTACCTCAGAGTAAAAGGCTGGAAAACAATTTTCCAAGCAAATGGTCCCAAGAAACAAGCTGGTGTAGCCATTCTAATACTGAGTAAAATCGACTTTCAACTGAAAGTTATCAAAAAAAAAAAATAAGGAAGGCCACTTTATACTCATTAACGGAAAAATCTACCAAGAAGAACTCTCAATTCTGAACATCTATGCTCCAAAACAAGGAGCACTCACATTCATAAACCCCCCCCCCAAAAAAAACCAAACCTTTACTAAAGCTCAAAGCTTACATTACACCTCACACAATAATAGTGGTAGACTTCAACACCCCACTCTCATCAATCGGCAGACAGATCAGGGAAACACAAACTAAAGAGAGAAACAGTGAAACTAACAGAAGTTATGAACCAAATGGATTTAACAGGTATCTATAGAACATTTTATCCTAAAACAAACAAAAAAAAATCAACTTTTTCTCAGCACCTCAGAGTACCTTCTCTAAAACTGACCATACACTCGGTCACAAAATAGACCTCAGCTGATATAAGATGATTGAAATAATCACATGCACCCTATCAGATCACCATGACTAAGGCTGGTCTTCAATATCAACAAAAACAACAGAAAGCCCACATACACATGGAAACTGAACAACATTCTACTCAACTATAGGTTGGTCAAGGAAGAAATAAAGAGAGAAATTAAAGACTAGAATTTAATGAACAAAGGCACAATATACCCAAATGTATGGGACACAATGAAAGCAAACCTCATAGCTCCCAGTGCCTCTGGAAAGAAACTGAAAAGAGCATACACTAGCAGCTTGACAGCACAGCTGAAGGCTCTAGAACAAAAAGAACCAAATACACCCAAGAGGAGTAGATGGCAGGAAATAATCAAACTCAGGGCTGAAATCAACCAAGTAGAAACAAAAAAAAACTTTACAAAAAAATCAACCAAACCAGGAGCTGGTTCTTTGGAAAAACCAACAAGATAGGTAAACCCTTAGCCAAATTAACCAGAGGGCACAGAGACAGTATCCAAATCAGCAAAATCAGAAGTGAAAAGGGAGATATAATAACAGATACTGAGGAAATAAAAAAATACCATCAGATCCTACTACAAAAAACCTGTACTCAGCACAACTGGAAAATCTAGATGAAATGGACAATTTTCTAGAGAGATACCAAATACCAAAGTTAAATCAGTATCAGATAAATAATCTAAACAATCCCATATCCCCTAAAGAAATAGAAGCAGTCATTAATAGTCTCCCAACCAAAAAAAAAAAAAACAAAAACAAAAACAAAAAAACCCAAGACCTGATGGGTTCAATGCAGAGTTCTATGAGACCTTCAGAGAAGACATAATACCAATACTCTTCAAACTATTCCACAAAATAGAAACAGAAGGAACATTACTCAAAAAGTCAGAAGATCAAAGATGGAAAGGATTATGAAAGGACAATGCCTAGGACTCACACCCTTGGTTTGGTTCATATCTGTAACAAATGCAACTTCCCCAAAGGATGAGCACCACGTCTCTCGTTCACAAGCCATTCACAGTGTTCCTCTTCCTTGCTTTATTACTTCTTCTTAGCTGATTTTTTTGGTTTGCGTTGTGTTTAATTTTCCGTTGGTTTTGTCTTGTTTGTTTTTATTTTTGTTTTTGAATTGGGGTCATACTCTGTAATATGTAACCCAAACAGGCTGAAACTACCTATGTAGCCCAGGCTGGCTTCAGTCTCATGGAGAACCTGTTGCTTCAGCCTCTCAAGTGGTGGCATTAAGAGGCATGAATCACCACATACTGTTGTTTTGTTTTGAGACATACATTGACTTTATAGCCAAGGTGGGTCTTGAACTCGTGATTTTTCCCAAGTCACCTCTCAGGGGCTGGTATTACAAATGTGTAGCACACTCTGGACACACACACACACACACACATTTCTTTTGAGTTGACATGCATACATATGCAATTCAACTTGACAATAAATACCATATTTTCCTTTGTGGTGGCTTCTAGGAAACCCAAACTAAGCTTGAAAGTCAGTTATTAAACATTCTTCAGCCCAAATTTAAATTAAGTTGAAATTCCTATTTCCAGTTTTTTTTTTTTTTACTTGTTTTTCTATGCATGTATTTAGAGTTTGGGGTTTGATTGTGAGTTATTTTTAAAAGCATCAAAAGTAAGATAAACACATCTTACTGTTTGGCTGTTTGGCTTAAAAAAAAAAAAGCACGCCGAGCAAGTCATAGATTCCAAACCAGTGAACAGTGCTCCCCCATTGTCTCTGCTTCAGTTTGTGCCTCCACGTTCCTGCCTTGGCTTTCCTCCATGACGGACAGTATAAGATGAAATGAACCTTCCTTTCCCCAGCTTGCTTTCTGGCCATGCTGTTTATCACAGCAACAGAGAAACAAATTCAAACACTAAGTTATTGTTGTAGCCACACGTGGGGACAGAATTGCTCTCTGGTAAAACTCCTCGTGTCTGTGGTGTGAATCTATCAGAAGTCATACTATGAATCTGCCAAGACAAAGGTTGAAATGTTATGAATGTGTATCAGCCACTTAGTGTTTACTTCAGAACGAGAGCTCTGAACTTTATAAACTTCACACTTGGGACCTCCACCTGGAACAGTGCCAGTTAGAACCAAACAGCTACTATTAGAAAGCTGTTACCTGGGGGCCAGAGAGACGGCTCACATGTACTCACATACATAAAATACATAAATAAATCTTCAAAATAAAAAGCTCTTACATGGGTTGGATTTGAAGATCTGAAACAAATTGGTAATAGTGACTATAGGATAGAAGTATCAAAATACAAGAAAAATGTGGGGACGCCAATTTACAGCATTTGGCAGTGACATGCAAGCATATTCACAGTGACAGAATATTAGAACTATCAAGGACAGAAAGATTTTTTTTTCAGACAATGAGTAGGGGAACACACTGGTCTGCAGAGCACCAAGGGGCTTAGGGGAGTAGTGGTTGTTGTTTTCCAGTCTCTGGAGGTCACCACTAGACTTTCCCTGGTGGCCCTTGGAGCTTCTGCAGAAGTGGAAGAATAATACTTCCGCCCCTGAGACCTTGCTCTGGGGACTCAAGCACAGTCGTGCAGGGGCTGCGAGCTGGCTTCTGAATGAGGGACCTTCTGCATTTGGGTCTCTGCCTTCCTTCCAACTGTCTGCTGTTCCTCAGTCAGAGAGCCTTTTCTCTCTCACCAACTCCCCGCCAAACTCCACCTCCCTCTCCGGAAGTCTACAGTGTCTTCCCCAGGGCTCAGTGGCTCTCCAGGCACCAAGGAACCCTAATGAAGATGAGTCAGCACTGACTCCCCATCTGGTGGCCACATGGCTCATTTACCTCTGGTGGTTTTGCACAAACCCAAAGTGCTTTGTGGCTGGATTAAAAGTCTGTGGCGACTTTTCGGTGTCTGTATATGAACTTGAAATTAAGCGAGAACGTTCTTAACCAGTAACCTACTTATTTCTGAAGCTAATTTTCTTCAAGGCAAAGGAGCAGAATCATCGCTCTGGTGACCATGGTGCTGAGCAAGCTGGGACACTTGTCCTGTCTTGGCACTAAGCTCTCGTTGGTGCTGCAAATAGCTGATGGAAGTCAGAACTCATTATTTCTAACAATTGAGACACACATAAAAATGGATATTTCGGTTAATTTACGCCTTATAATGAGGCATTCAAGGGAGAATAAATAATAACCCGGTGGGAAACTCCATGACACTGGAAATGAAAGGTACGAAGGGTTATAATTATTCCAGCCATAAAATTTATCCTGGCTTCCTCTCATCCCTTTGACCTGTTTCCCTCCACCATAATATTTCTTCCTATGTAATGTTTCCTGTCTTGGTTTTTGCTTGTTTTCTATTGTGATAAACACCATGACCAAACACAGTTTGGGGAGGAAAGAGTTAATTTTGCTCATATGTGGCAGATGAGGAAAGCCACAGCAAGAACCTGCAGGAAAGAACTGGAGCGGAGACCCCATGGAGGAACTCTACTTACTGGCTGCTCACGTGGTTCGTTCACGTTGGTTTCTTGGACAACCCAGGAGCACCCGCCCATCCAACCTTTAATCGAGAAACTACCCCACAGGTCTGATGACCACTCAGTCTGAGTCTAGATAATGGAAGTGTCTTTTTCAGATCCTTCTTCCTAGATGACCAAGACTTGCATTGACTTGACAAAACAAAGAAGAACAACAACAAAACAAACAGACAAACAAAAAACCAACGAGCACGTGTAGTAGAATTTGTTATAACTATCATTTATTATCTGTCATGTGTAGTATGTCAGAAACACAGATGGATATTGTGTGTGTTTCCCCACAATGGCACGAATAATACATTCATAAAGAACATTGATCGTGGTGGCAGCAGCTTGCCAACTGCTCTTGAATTTATCGTGTTACCTGGTCAAAGCAAGCACAGGTTCTTTTCGCCAAATGCCAGCAACTAAAACTAACTCCTATATTATACATTTTACATCATATTGTAAATACCCATCTGTCTGTCCTCTATGTATATATTTATGTCTCTTATAGAAGATCAGAAGAAAGAGAAGCTTTTTCTTCTGTTATCCCCTGTCCCCAGTTACCCCAACCTCTGTGTCCTCCCATTACAATATGAGAATTATCTGGAGAAAGGAATATAAGCTTGTCTATGTTTCATTGTATGCCGGGTTGGACAGGAAGGGGTCAAAGATTGTGAAGGTACAAAGTCCTTCCTTTGCAAGTCGAACAGAATAACTACTTGCTGTATTTGTCCTCCTGTGTTTCTTTACTGAGCAGACCTGAGTTAAATCTGAATGGGAGGTGTGAATAATTTAAGGCGCTCTTCACACTTGGCTGATTCCTAGGGCAGAACATGGTTAGAAATTGCAAAGGCTCAGCTTATTTTTTTTCTTTTTAATCCTTTTCATTTTAGGGGTGTGATGAAAGTTGATATAAACCTTCAGAAAGTGGACATTGACCAATGTTCGAGCGATGGCTGGTTTTCAGGGACTCACAAATGCCACCTGAACAACTCAGAGGTAAGAATATAAGGAGAAGGTCCAACAAAATCAGAAGTGAAGACACGGATGCCTCTCACACATGTTTTCTTTGCGTGGGCGAATGTCCATGTGCATCCTTCTGGGGAAAAAAAAAAGAATCTGTGCAGATCTCAGTTCTGTCAAATGAACTGAAGGGAGGTGGGGGCAGGGAAACACAATTTTTGCAAAGGAACCGTTTCGAGGACTCTTAAGACGAGGCTACAAGAAAGGTTATGTCTGAAATGTGACTTTAATTAAAGGCTGATTTTATTCTCCAAAATGAGCTCGAGGTGGAAAACAGTCATGGAACGAGAGAACAGTCCCAGCGGGAACAAACAGATTAAGCGTCTTTTAATGCGTGGTGATGCTTATTGTCACATTTGTGGGATCCATTCAGACACATTGCCATCTGCTAAAAGGCTGTAGAGCAGGTATGGCAGGGCAATTTGGAAAACAAGGAGAAAATTATATGCAGGGGCCTGGAGAGGGATTGTAAGGAAAGTTGGCTTGGTTTGTTTTCAATAGGAGGGTATTTTTACAAAGTCAAATGTCTTGAGCTTTTTCCAGATGTAAATAACAGTTGTGCTCAATTATATATATGGTTTTAAAGAAAGGGCATTTAAGCCCTCAGGATGTTTGCCATTAAGTACTTCTTTGTGTCAATGCAATTATATGTGCATAGGTATATGCATGTACATATATGGATATATTCTTGTATGTATACTATGTGCACACCAAACAATTCCATGCTATTATAGATCATTCAGAAACCTCCCAAGATCACCATACACCCAATAATCTTCCAAAGTCTCGCACTCCAGTATCTGTCACATATATGTTTATCTACTTCCATGCTTCTTCACAGTATCCTCCAAATCTCCCTCCCCAAGTATTCCAATGCCTCTGTGATTTCCCGTGTCCTTCTATCTATGGTACCTCCATCATGTTCCTGTGATACTACTTGGCCTCTTTGGTTTCTCTTTGGTTCAAGCATGTTCCCAAATCTTTCCCACATCTGTATAACTTTCATGTAGCCACCCCTCTGCAGTTCAACGTTTTCCTTTGGATGACTCTGGCAATTGCAAACATATAAATTTCAATTGGTCATTGGTGATTGTCCTTAGTTATTATCCCCATAGCAATTATATGTGGGAGATACAGGAAGATAGACCCTTCTTAGTTCGTAATAATTTTTGTGTCATGCTTGTTTCTTTACAACATTCATTCTTTTAACTGGATGGTTGTATTAACCAAGAACTGCATTTAGAAGACTGATTTGCTTTCATTGAATCTGCGACATTAATTTTCCGAGTCTTATGTACTTCACTTTCAGAGCTTTCAAATAAGTTATTTCAAGCAACTACAGTGTTTTTAGATCCTGATGAACAACGATTAGGTTGAAATATGTGGCTTTTAGGATTATATGTGGGAGCCTTATATTTATTCAATTTATCATGAAACTTTTGAAACGCATATTCTTTAGGACCATTGGCAATTCAATGACTCATTTGAAAATGCTGTAGCAAGAAGCTCAGTGCCCAAATGTAATATCAAGAGGCTGAAATGAGGAGCTGGACAGAGGACTCAGTGTTTAGAACCCTGGCTGCTGAGCAGAGCCCCAGGTTCAGTTTCCAGAATACACAGCTCTGGTAAGAAGTACCATGGAGATCTAGAGCCCTATTCTGGTCTCTGATAGTTTCAGACACACATCTGGTATGCATGCACACATACAGGCAAAACACTCACACTCATAAAATAAACTATTTTTCCCCCTCAGGAACAAAGAAAAGACAATGTAGATTTTGCCTTAGAACCTGGCTCTCTCCCAGTTCTGTGGCTTTTCCAGGTAATCAAGTTGAAAGTAAGGGATTTTGCTAATGACTGGCGCAGCTTGAGGCCTATACCATGAGAAGGAGCCCAGCACTGACACTGCCTGGAGGGCCAGGACTCAGATGCTGGATAACTCTAGAGACCTAGGTTAGAACCAAACACAACAGGAAAGAATGTCAATGAAATGATTCCCGAGACACTTCCCCCAGCAACTGAAGGAAAACAGATGCAGAGAGACCTGTAGGCACATATTAGGTAGAGCTTGGGGAATCTTGTGAAAGAGAGGGAGTCAGGATTGTAGGAGCCAGAGAGGTCAAGGACAGAAATCACAGTAAATACCATAGATTAACTCACAGCATCAACTAACCAGGGCTCACGGGGCGCACAGAGCATGAACAGCAACCAGGGAGCCTGCATGGGCCTGACTTAGGCCCTCTGCATGTATGTTATAGTTGTGTAGCTTGCTCTTCTTGTGGGACTCCTTACAGACTCAGTCTGCTTTCGGCCAATTGTCCTCCTACTGGGTTACCTCATTCAGCTTTAATAGGAGAGGCGTGTCTAGTCTGGGTATGCCCTGTTTGGTTGGTATCCATTGGAGGACAGCCCTTTTCTAAAGGAAAAAGGAAGAGAGGTGGGTGGGACAGGAGAGGGAGAACAGGGGTGAAGGGGTTTGGAAGGAAGGAGGGAGGTAAAAATGCCACAGGGATACAATATGTGAGAGAAGGCTAGATAGGGAAATCAAGAAAAAAAGGAAGTGGACTGGCGGTGGTGGTGCACGCCTATAATCCCAGTACCCTGGGAGGCAGAGGCATGCAGATTTCTGAGTTCGAGGCCAGCCTGGTCTACAGAGTGAGTTCCAGGACAGCCAGGGCTACACAGAGAAACCCTGTCTCGAAAAAACCAAATCAAACAAAAAAACAAAAAACAAACAAACCAAAAAGAAAACCAAAAAGAAAAAGAAAAAAAGGACGTAAGGGTTTTTGGTTCTGGGTTGGCCTCAGGATGGTCTTGGTGGGGTGGTGTTTCTTACACAAGGGCTGTTTGTCATGGAGCTAGTCACACTTCTCTGAGCTCCTAAGGTCTCCTCCGGAAGCTGCAGTAGCTGCATATCACACCTGATGTCTAGGTATCAGGAAGCCCTTTCTTTCAGTTTCTTTTCTGCTGGTGTGAATTGGAGATTAGAACTTAGCTTTTCTTGAAGAATTCGCTTCTTGACAAATCAAAGAAAAATCTCCTGCTTGGGGGATTTTTTTTTTTTCATCTGCTCTGGTGTTCTTTTGTCCTGACCCTGTGATTCTAATTCCAGGGCTATTGTAGAATCTGGCATCTACCAGAAAATACTTAATAGGCGTCATATTTTTACGATGCAGGTTTTATCTTTGTGAATATGTGTCATCAGAAACCAAGACACCAATCAGTTTGGAGAAGGAGCTCTATTTTGCTAATGTTTAGTATTCTCCTCCTGTTAATTGCAGAGGGATGCATACATGTCCAAATCTTCAGCAGGACAAACTTTACTTTGTAATTTTCAGGGAATATTGACTTTTCAGCTCCTGAAACAAGACATCTGTAAAGCAGGGTCGATGTTGGAAATGGCAGACAGATGTGGGACAATGACAGATGCCCCGGAAACACTGCTGAGTTCGAATAGCCAGGTCTGGAACTAGCCTCACTCAAGACACATAGCAAAGTGGATCCGAGACCACTTCTGAGGATGGAGTGCCCGGTGGTTCTGCCTAACTGACCCAATCCCCGCAGAATGGGCTGGACCATATTTTCAGTATCAATTTAATTCTCAGATGATTTTCCTATCATTGAGCACACAAAAAATTCTGTTGTCTAGTTAATTAGAAATACAAAATGGATTGATTTTCATTTTCAAAGTCTCCTTTTATGTATTTCTACTATAGCAATAAAGAAAAGTTGAAAATGAAAGTACTAAGACCATTGCTTTAAGCTGCTTGGTTATAGGGCTTTAGTGAACATCAGGTGCCTCCTAAATTTTTTTAAATTTATTTTTTTATTTATTGAAAAGGAAGTAAAGGGAAGTAAAAACACTTTATGATAAAATTAAAGATTTACATGGAAAATATTTCAGATAAATACATTAAAATTGACAATTTTCATGGAAAATTAAGGAGTAAAGTGGTAGACATGTAAAACATTGCTAAATTAATTAAAATATGGGATAAAAACATTTTATGATAGAATTGAAGATTTACGTGGAAAATATTTCTGATAAAACTGTAGAAAAATGAAGAAAACATGTTAGAATTGAAGATTATCATGGAAAATTTTATATAGATATAATAATGGTAGGCATAAAAGTATTCCTAGGTTGATTACAAGTAGAATTATAAAAATTTTCTGATAAACTTGAAGATTTACATGGAAAATATTTCTGATAAAATTGTAGAAATATATAGAAAAACTTTTAATAATAATAATAAACTCTTTAATTGTTTAAATTAAAGATTATCATGGAAATTATATAGATAAAATGGTAGGCATAAAGATAATTCTGAGTTGATTGAAGGTAACATTTTCAGATAACTTTGAAGATTTACATGGAAAATATTTCTGGTAAAATTCAAGAAATAAATAGACAAACATGTTAAAATTGACTATTTCATGGAAAATTTTGCATAAAAATGGTTGATGTAAAAACTCTTTCTAAATTAATTGAAGGTAGAATTAGAAACATTTGTGATAAAATCAAAGATTAACATTGGAAACATTTCTGATAAAATGTTTATATACTTCTGGAGGAAGTATATTAAAAAGACCTATTAAAATTGAAGATTGTCATGAAAAATAATGCATATAAAATGGTAGACATAAAAGAAATACTAAATTAATCAAAACGGGAATTATAAACATACTCTGATAAAATTGAAGATTTACATGAGAAATATTTCATTAGTCTATGTCTTTTTATTGGGGAGTTGAGACCATTGTTGTTAAGAGATATTAAGGAAAGTGATTGTTGCTTCCTGTTATTTTTGATGTTATTTTTATGTTTGTGTTGGTATCTTCTTTTGGGTTTGTTGGAAGAAGATTACATTCTTGCTTTTTCTAGGGTGTAGTTTCCCTCCTTGTGTTGGCTTTTTCTATCAATTAACGTTTGTAGGGCTGGATTTGTAGACAGATATTGTGCAAATTTGGTTTTATCATGGAATATCTTGCTTTCTCCATCTATGACGATTGAGAGTTTTGCTGGGTATAGTAGCCTGGACTGGCATTTGTGCTCTCTTAGGGTCTGTATGAGGTCTGTCCAGGATCTTCTAACTTTCATTGTCTCTGGTGAGAAGTCTGGTGTGATTCTTATAGGTCTGCCTTTATAAGCTACTTGCCCTTTTCCCCTTACTGCTTTTAATATTCTTTGTTTTGTGAATTTGGTGTTTTGATTATTATGTGCCTGGAGGATTTTCTGTTCTGGTCCAGTTTGTTTGGAGTTCTGAAGGCTTCTTGTATGTTCATGGGCATCTCTTTCTCTAGGTTAGGGAAGTTTTCTTCTACAATTTTGTTGAAGATATTTACTGGGTATTTAAGATGTAAATCCTCGCTCTTATCTATACCTATAATCTTTAGGTTTGGTCTTCTCATTGTGTCCTAGAGTTTCTGGATGTTTTGAGTTACCAGCTTTATGCATTATGCATTTTCTTTAACTGTTGAGTCAATGTTTTCTATGGTATCTTCAGTACCTGAGATTCTTTGTTCTATCTCTTGTGTTCTGTTGTTGATGCTTGCATCTGTGGCTCCTGGATTCTTTCCAAGGTTTTCAATCTCTAGAGATGTCTCACTTTGTGATTTCTTTATTGTTTCTACTTCCACTTTTAGATCCTGGATGGTTTTGTTCAGTTCCTTCACTTGATTGTTTGTGTTTTCCTGTAATTTGTTAAGGGATTTTTGTATTTCTTCTTTAAGGGCTTCTGCATGTTGACCCATGATCTCCTGTATTTCTTTAAGGAATTATTGCGTTTCATCTTTAAGGGCTTTTACCTGTTGACCGATGTTCTCCTGTATTTCTTTTCTTTTTTCTTTCTTTCTTTTTTTTTGTTTTTTTTTGTTTGTTTGTTTTTGTTTTGTTTTGTTTTTTGAGACAGGGTTTCTCTGAATAACCGTGGCCGTCCTGGAACTCACTCTGTAGACAAGGCTGGCCTCGAACTCAGAAATCTGTCTGCCTCTGCCTGCCAGAGTGCTGGGATTACAGGCGTGTGCCACCACGGCCAGGATTCTCCTGTATTTCTTTAAAGGAGTTATTTAAGTCTTTCTTGAAGCCCTCTATCAGCATCATGAGATACAATTTTAAAATCCAACTCTTGCTTTTCCAATGTGTTGGGGTATCCTGGACTTGCTGTGGTGGGAGATCTGGGTTCTGATGTTGGCATGTGGCATTGGTTTCTGTTGGTAGGGTTCTTGTGCTTGCCTTTTGCCATCTGGTGCTAGTTGGTATTGTTGTCTCTGGCTGGAGTTTGTTCCTCCTGTGGGCCTGTAAGCCTGTGTCCTTACTCTTCTGAACTCAAAAGTGAAAGCACTGCTGGGAGATCTCTCTCTCTCCTGGCATGGCTATGCACAGAAGACTGTGGAGTTTCCCGGATCCCTGGTGCCAATGGTGGTGGGAAGACTTCTGTCCCAGCTGCTCCACTGATCTTAGGCCCTGTGTGCTCCTAGTGGGTCCCCTCCAGAGAGAAGGTGGAGATCTCACCTCTGTGCTCTAAAGTGAAAGCCTGCTGGGAGATCACTCCCTCCTGATGGGCTATGCACAGAAGGTTGTGGAGTCTCCTGGCTCCCTGGTGCAAATGGAGATGGAAAGTCTTTTGTCCCAGCTGCTCCACTGATCACAGAAGGCTGTGGAGTCTCCTGGCTCCCTGGTGCAAATGGAGGTAGGAAGACTTCCGTTCTAGCTGCTCAACTGATCTTAGGCCCTGTGTGCTCCTTGCTGGTCCCCCCCAGAGAGCACCTCCTAAAATTTTAATATACAGAGCATACAATTTTTTATAATGTTTATATATCATTTTATAAACCAGGAAACATAATCAAGTTGGCCTAAAGATGGGATACTTTGATGAAGTTGGTATTATTTTGTAAAAGCAATAATATCTTTAATGACAGTATTGCAGTTAACTAGCACTTTTGTAAACTTAAAAATTCTTTTTGTAAATTTTTTTTGATTGAGAAAGTTACAACTTGTTAACATTATTAAAATAGTTTATTCCTTGGGAATTCAGTGATCCAAAGATTTCTAAGGTCAGCTGGTTTTAGCATCTGTTGCAGTGATAAATGCACTTTGCAAGGATATATTCATCCAAAGGGATGGAAGCAGCTGTTGACTCTTTTTGCTAAATCATGTTGCCTAT
Source organism: Apodemus sylvaticus (assembly GCF_947179515.1). Classification (NCBI taxonomy): domain Eukaryota; kingdom Metazoa; phylum Chordata; class Mammalia; order Rodentia; family Muridae; genus Apodemus; species Apodemus sylvaticus. Next base: position 60,332,394 of record NC_067485.1, on the reverse strand, counting down.
TTTTCAGTTTTATTTATGAGTTTTTTTTAAAGGGTTATGCAACTAATCTGGGCATATAGTTATATAATCCTTTATATATAAATGTATATATGATATATATTTATATTAAATATATCAGATATGTTATATGTCATATATATGTTATATATAATTTAAATCAGCTTATTCTCTTCTTGTGGGGTTGATTGGGAACTTTTATCTTCAAGTTTACATTGCAGGGCTCTGAACATTTGTAGATTTTGGCAACAAAATTCACATAACACTGGAAACATTTTGAAATAGACATTTTCAGTTATTCTCACTTTGAGATACTTTTTCAGAATTGTTAAAATGTCACTTTGGGAGATGGAAAGATGTCTCAGCAGTTAGAATGCATACTTCTATTACAGAGGACCTGAGTTGGTTCCTAGCATCCATATTGAAGGGCTTACAGCTGTCTGTAAGTCCACCTACAGGGGACTTGATGCCGTCTCCTGGACTTAGTAGACACCTATACTCACATCAGCTTATACTCTCATTCATATACACACGTATGTGCACATTTAAAATAAAAATAAATATTAAATGTAACTCTGGGGTTGGGGAGATTGCATATATCCATATATGTAACACACACACACATACATACACACACACACACACACACACACACACAGATAGCATCCCCCATGTCTCTCCATGTCAATGGAATGTAATGTGTCTATAACTTCACATCATTCTAATTAGAAAACATGCTTGAAAATGTAAGAATGGACATTATTTATGAGTATATATATATATGAAGTGTATGCAAAGAGGAATTTAAGCAAAGAATTAAAGAAAGCATCACTTGGCCCTTCTTTTGAAATGATTTCCTTGAGCATAATGGGATTTCCAGCTCTCTCAGAGATCTTCAGCTTAGTTTCTGATTTAGTGAAAAAACTGGAAGCAGCTGTTTATTAGTTCTTGTGTGCATGACACTTGTTTTCAGTGGAATTTTTAGAAACATTATTCTGGAATTGTGCTGTCTACTGCGAGAGGCACTAGCCATATGTAGCAGCTAGTATTAATTTGTAACAAATAAAATTGAGTAAAATGAAAAATACCAGGCAAATGGCCTCCATAACCTTATTCAAGCGTTTTATAGCTACTTGTAATCAAGTGTCTACCATATTGGACACAGAAGCAGCCAGCTAATTCTGGAAGATAAACTAGCTCATGGTGCATAGGGGACACAGGTTTTGAAGGCTTTCAAATCTCTGAGTTTTTACAGTTGAATCAGTAACACTGCCTTCCGATTCACTGAGGGACATTAAGGACGAGCTTGAACTGGGTATTGCCTACTGAAATCTTCCCTTGAGCTACCGTATTATTCCAGTGGAAATGGAGTGAGGCCAGAGTCAACAGGGCAGCTGGTGCTGGAACCCTGGACGTCAGAAGTGCCAAGGCAAGAGGATGGTGAGTTTAGGGCATGTGCTCTTGCATGCCTTTATTTCATGCTAGAAATGGACAAAAAGTCTTCTAGCAAATGGAACGTGGTGAATTGGCCATTGCCCGGATGTTTAAACACGGCTCACGCTGTGCCACGGCTTTTCTTTTCACTTCTGTTAGCACAGAGTGCCCATTTAAAGGGACGAAAAGCTTCCTTACCAGAATGAAGAACAGGCGAGCGCATCCTTTGAGGTGTGTCACAGGGTGCCAGGTGCCGAGCAGAAATCTGAAGGCAGCCCTCTGTTGATGTCTGCTCTTCATCCTCACACATTGGTTCTGCTCTCTTCTACAGTAGCTTCCAAATTAAAAATGGAAACCCCTTTCTCAGCTATTCAGAGGTTATTTTCAGCCACTATTAAGTTCTCTTTCCATTAGGTTAAATATCTTGTGGTTCAGTAAGACAGTCTTGCTTTATGGAAGAGCTGAATGAGGCCCAAGCCCAGCTGAGTGAATTTCCCTAATTTGTTTTCAGAATTGTGAATCATTAACCTGTTTGGATTTTTTACATGATCCTTTTTTTTCCTGCTAAAATTAATAGGTGCTGATTTTTTTTTTTTTTTTTTTGGAGGTTTGATATGTTCTTGAGAGTTCCTAAACTTGATTCATACAAATTGATGAGATAAAGCTTGGTTCTCAGTTCCATGCTCCCAGCAACTGAAACAAGGGTACACAGTGCCCTTTGCCATTTTGTGGTCTGGGAGAATACTAATCTTTTGTAGGACACTGAAAGACATCGAAGCTTTGTAGTTATCTAGACATCTCCTTCACAAGAATACTACTACCTACCTTCTCTTATGTACCATTGCAAGTTGTGGGTTGTATTCTTCCTAAATGGCAGATTATGGCTTCTAATGCTGTCTCATGCAAGCCCCTTTACTTTAGTTTCCTCAGATTTAATTATCTACTAGCTTTCTCTGTTTGAAATTTGCTGAACACAGTTTCATTGGAAATTTAATAATCAACAATGTGTACATTTGATTTTCTAAGGGGTACTTCTTTGATAGATTAACTCAAATCTTGTACAGGTGTGTGTGTGTGCACGTGCGTGCACATGAGTGTGATAGAGACTTACCATGTGGTGCTGGCTAACCTAGTACCTAGGCTAGGCTCAGGGTTGCAACAATTACCTGCCCCACCTCAGTTTCTAAGTGCTAGTGTTATAGGTGTGTGTTCCAAGTGTATTCCTTATCGCTAAAATAACATGGAATAACAAAGGTAATCATAAATTAAATAAATCACTTCATTCTTGGGAAATTCAGGAAAATTGAAAATGCCATTGATGAAGTACTAAGTGACTAACACACATACAGAATATGAACTTGGACACATGGAAATAAATAATCCTTATCATAAAAAACAAACTTTACACGGTTCTAAGAAGTGAAAGTGTTTTGGCTACTAGATTGGCAAACCATAGTTCCTGCGCTCAAGAAGCCGAGGCAGAGGAATTATTAACTAAAGAACAATCTGGGACATAGTAAGACCTCATCTCATCAAACCAAACAAACAATTATTATACTGTGTGGTGAATTATACTTTCACTCAGAATTGGTAGAAATGGAGCTGTGATTGAACTTTCTGGTAAGATGGTAAAACTACTCTAATTAGTACACACTTCTTGGTTAAAACCGTTTTTTCAGCTTCTTGTGTTTGCCAAAGAAAATCTTCTGAAACTGCTATGCACATCTGTGTGCCACAGAATTAGTTACAGTAGGGTGCACTGAAAATTTGGAAACAAATGTGCAATACAGAATTGGCCAAATAAATTATGATGTGTTAAAATATAATACCATATTGCAACTTGAAATGAATTCCATTCTTTACTCATTGACATATAGTGGTAATAGAAATGGGTTCTCCAGTATGATTTGACAATTTTGAGGACTCAGAGGTTGCTGAGAACAATCATGATAGGAGGAAGTCTTTCTCATGTATTTAGTAGGTGGGTAGGGGCTTGGTAAGATGCCAAATTGCCAACCCCCCCTTTATGCTGAGACTTTGGATAAAAACTTTGGAAATCAATGTAGGGTGGTTTGTATAAGACAGCTCCCACTGTCTTACTGTAGGCTATTTCTTCATATGTGAAAAATGGCAACAGGAAGCCTCTGAACATGTAATGACCAAAAATTAATTGAAATCCAACATGGCATGGATGCCAGATGTTGCAGGAAAGGTTCTCTCTTGCAGTCATGGCTGCCCTACAATCTTGCTTCTGAGCACACACAGGTCATACCACCCTATCCTTTCCAAGAGTAACAAGTACTCAGAACTGCTGAGCCCTTCTCCAGTCTCAGCATTTGTGCTTTTATAGAAACTTAACATATAATGATGGTAAAATATTCTTTTACTATTTTCTCACTATCATATATGTATATCCCTGATATGGTGTGTTAGAATGTTTGTTTTTTAAAAAACTGTTGACTTGATGATTGGAATATCATAAAAATGATTAAATGAATTTTTGCTTGGGATTAAGACAGACATTCTTAATTTTATAGCCCTAAACATACTCCTGCAATTTTATGCTACATATTTATTCAGAGATGTTCTCAGCATCCATAACTATGAAATCAAACTAGTTATCAATTTTGAACAACTTTGAAGACACAGTATCAAAAATCCAGTAATATTTAATTCTTTATATAAGAACAAATAAGCACACCTATCTCATTAACATGGAAATTACTTTCAACTTTAGTAAATGCTAAAGTTATCTGTAAACCCAAGAATTATTTCAAAAGAAAACTTAAACTTATTGTTAACAATTACTTTAAAATTTATTATTAGTGTCTTTTGATTTCTGGACTGTCCAAAATTTTACAAAAATAAGAACATCATAAAACCTTATTCTTGAGGGTTACATGTAAAATCACACATGCATTAATCCTATCATGTAGTGATGGACTCTACCTCGAGCTACCATCTCTAGCCTTCTATTCCTGTTTCCTAGGCTAGTCTTGAACTTGTTATCCTTCTGAGTCAACTTCCAAGTGCTGGGATTGCAGATGTGTGCCACCATTTTTCCCCCTAGGGATCTAGACTATTGCGTTTTCTTTGCTCAAGCACAAAGTCTATGAGATCCTCAAAGTACCAGTACTTTGAGTATCCTTTATATCACCAGTACATCCTGGTGATATAAAGTTTGTTTTGGAATTTTCATGAAAGAAAATATTAACCAATAACAAAGTCAGGGTCATGTAATATATAGTCACCCTGAGTGATAGCTACTGGAGTTATTTCTGTTGTGGCACATGAGGAAACTACGAGCTACAGCTTGACCAAGGTAAACATATCTAGTGTGGTGGTTTAGAAAGCTAAGCTCCAGGAAGGTGGTAGAGGTGATGGATGACTGCTTGGAAAGACTCTGACCAGTAGGGACTGCGGGACGACATCGCTGTCATTCCTCAGACCAGTAAGTGACCCTATCTTGGAGGCATGCAAGTGATGACTGCAAGAGTTTTATTTTACCTTAGATTTTTTTTAATTCTTTGAGAATTTCATACATCTATACAGTGAAATTTGATTCTATGCACTTTCGATTTCTCCCCTCCCAACTCTCCCCTTTGCTTCTCCTGACACATCATAAGTCATTGTCTTCCTCCTGTTCTTCACCTTCTTTCTTGTCTCCTTCCTTCTCCCTTGAAGTGGAAACTTATTGGTTTTTTGGAAAGTTGGTTAGTTGAATGGTCTTTTGCTGAGGCAACATGTGAATGAATGTTTCATTAATGTGGACACAGGTATGAAGGGCAAAGGCAGACTTGTGAAGGAATGTTTTGCTGAAGCAGACACAGGAGAGAGGATGTTCTAAGAACGTGAAAAGACTCATGATGATTGATTCTTTGCTAACAACACACATGTGTTGGTCCGCCTTACATTGTGTAGTTGCGCATTTGTCGGGATTCTGAGGACTTGGGCTGATTAGATGTAGTTTCTGAGGCAAGACAAGTGCTGAGGTAAGGCTGTGAAGGACACGTGAAGCTAGCAGGGTATAAATAGGACTGGATGGGCATTGCAGGAGGCTGAGTTAGGCTTGCTTATAGAGCTAGCTGTGCAACACTTGTGAGTCTCAAGCCTTCACTGATCTTCGCTTCCCTGAGAAAGGCACAGTGGAGAAATTCTCCTGTTGTTCCTGTTGGTACCTCCTGCTGACTGGACTGCTAGTATATCCATGAAGTGTTTGCAAATGGATTGAGCTGCTGCTGCTGACCTGTGAACTGAATTGCCAATTTCCAGACAACACAGACAGAAGTTGCTCCAAAGATCCTCTTTTTTTAAACTGGTTATTTTATTTATTTACATTTCAAATGTTATTCCCCTTCCCACTTTCCCCTCTGAAAATTCCCTATCTCACCCCTCCCCCTGCTTCTACAAGGATGCTCACCCACTCACACACCCACTCTGGCCTCACCACACTAGCATTCCTCTGTGCTGGAGCAGCAAGCCTTCACAGGACCAAGGGCCTCCCCTTCCATTGGTGCTAGATAAGGCCATCCTCTGGCATACATGAGGCTGGACCCATGGGTCCCTCCATGTACTCTTTGGCTGATGGTTTAGTACCTGGGAGCTCTGAGGGGTCTGGTTGGTTGATATTATTGTCCTTCCTATGTGGTTGCAGACCCCTTCAGCTCCTTCAGTCCTTCCCCTAACTCCTCCATTGGGAACTTGATATGGATGTCCCCTGAGAAGCTCTGCCAGAGCCTTACCAATACAGATGCAGATGTTTGCAGCCAACCTTTGGACTGAGCACGGGGACTCTAAAAAAACATTTTTAAACAACAGGTTCACTTCACCCATATCCTTTCCTTCCCACTAGCTCTAGTGAATAGTGAAGGGAGATTAAAGAGTTTAAGAACCATCATTAAAAATATAGTTTAAAAAATATAGTTTAAAAAAATTAAAGATACATTTTTTTCTTCATTTTCCCTCCTCATCCTTTCTGATAACCTACCGAGTTCAATTAGTGTTGCCCTTATGCACACAGGTGCAGGGCCATCCAATGGAGCATGGTAATCTTACCAGTGGCAACACCAGGGTAATAGAAAAAAACAAATGATTTTTGCTCCCTCAATGACTATTGATTGCCCATAGCTCCCTGGTAAGAGATGCAGCCTGAAGAGTACCTCCCCATGTTTTCTGGAAGCTTGATTGGCTTGAGCTTGTATACAGAACCATCACGCAACAACCATGCTGCCTTTAGAGGACAGCACTTTATAGCACTTCTTACCCTTTAGCTCTTATATCCTTTCTCCCTCCTCTTATGTAACGCTCTCTGAGACTTGGAGGTAGTTGTGAGGCTGATAAAAAACATCTCATTCATGGTAAAGTACTCATAGTTCCTTATTATCAATTATGAGCCTCTAAATTGATGGGCAGTGGGAGTTTCTTTCTGGATGTGCTACTCCTGATTTTGAATGTATGATTGACACCTTGAATTGTGGAAATGTCCAGTTTGAAACAGGACCCATGGGGGTTGGTCTGAGCATCAACTGAGAGACTGGTATTGAGGGAGTCATTCTGGAGATTTAGAATACAAATTAGGATGCAGTAATACAATGTAAGTGAATGTAGAGGCTCAACTCATCATGAGCAGGGATGCCAAAATAAATATTTATGAAAATATATAGGAAAATGTTGGACTCCACTGTTGAAAATAAAATTCTGAAATGCTGCTAGGCATCTCTGAGGCGTAAAAGTCCTGAAAAGGCTGAGTTTAATGGATAAAGATCTACAGTTGGTGCAGACAGGCAAGTGTAGGCTGGGTGAGAGTATTAAATCACACACACCAATGGACATGGACTCAGAGTACCAGACTCCCTTAATCTTTTCAATTTGGTGAGGAAGCAGAGGAGGAAATTTAAAGTTAGTGAACAGATTCAGAATATGCAACTAAATTTATAGTGGAGCCAATTGGGAGGGGTAAAACTACCTATTAAACCCTTGCTTTGTCATATTCTGTAGCAGAAAAATTGCTAGTTGTCTAAATCAAGATATGAGAAGCAATCAGAGTATACAGCAAGTGCCTGAGGGTGACTTCTGGGGGTTAAATATAACTCTGCATCATTAGCTCAAGTGGGAAAGAAATATCCCATTATGACAGCAAATCAGGTCTGATCCGGCACTCTCTTCCCTGCACTTACATAAAACACGGTGGAAACTTGTCAAAGCTCTCAGTGAGGAACCAGGCTACTGATGTTCCGCAGTCCCCCTTGGAGCACAGGGAAAAACCGTGTTGCTTAGCTACAGTCTTTTGCGGATTCAGAAAGCTTGAACTGACTGTGTTATACAAGTTAAACTCCATTCCTTGACATCCATCCTTTCCCTAAGACCAAGTCTTATCTCCCATCACCTTCTTTATCTCAGTACTATGGCCATTGTGATTTCTGCTGTCTTTACTAGGTGGTACATATGTGTTTATTTAGGATTATCACTGTCTTTACCTCCCCACAGCTTGTAAATTGCAAAGAGAATGAGTAAGTTGTGGTACATGGAGTGTTGAGATGACCTCACATTGCTTTTTCCCCGGAAAGCAATGTGCAAGTAGGGTTTTGTTTTTTGGTTTTTTTCTGTCATTTGAAGTCATCGCACTTTCCCACATTTAGTTAGCATATTTACAGTTTGGGTTGCTGTTGTAGAAATTGTACAAGATCAGAGCAAATTGTTTAACACTTATTATATATGTATTTTTGTATCTCACAATGTAGATACTTGGGTACCACGGTGCCACTGGATGCTGTGTGGAGGAGTTGAGCATGGAGTGGGCCTGGGGTATGGATCTTGCCTGGGGTAGAAGGGGAAAAGAGGGGAGCTCCAGCTGGGCCCTGTGGGGAGGAGAGAGTCCTTGGCTTGCTTTGTGTGTGGCTTGGCTTGGTGGAGGCTGTGGCTGGGAGCCCTGAGAGGCCCTCTGCAGGAGATTAGGCAGCCTGCTCTTGAGGCAAAGGCTTCTTCCATTGCTCCCCACAGCAGATCCCCATGAAAAGAGACAGTCCATGGTTTTAAGGCATTTATTGTTGTGATGGAGAATGGCTATGAGTAAAACCATATCCTACTTTCTCAGGGCAGTCCTGAGGTTAATTTCCTTTTTCAGGGAGGAGTGTCTGGGAAGGAGAACTTAATTGGCTAAGCCTCCAGGCCTTTAGGTGCTTCATTAAAATGGAGATCTGTCTTGAGGCTACATGACCTGTGGTCACATCCTCTACCTGTGGAAGGGCTTAGGGTGTTGTTCTTATGTGACTGTAGAACACAAATCTATGGAGGGCTGTGCCCTTGTGTCAGGAGCCTAGTGTCTGGGAAAGTGGCAAAATGCCTGCCATTCCTCAGGGTCCCCGGGGTTTCCAGCCTATGCTTGACTAGATACCAGGCTGCCTTTCACAGTCCTACATATAACTGTATCTTCCTAAGTACATGAATATAACCTGCTCAATCTCTATAATATTACTTGTATGTTTTTAGGGCAGACCAACTGGTGTTGGACAACGAATTGGTGTGGTCTCTGGGGAAGACTATTTCTCCCACTCTCAGCATTCCTTAATTGGTGAGGTACTCTGTTGTAGGGTTAAGCCCTCCTGCCCCTTCCCCTCCAGTAGCATATCTACTGTTGTACTGCTTTAGCTCAGTCAGGTTAGTGAGACTTTGTGGATATAGCTTCTGACCTAACTAGAATACACAGTCTCACAGCAAACTCTTTATGCCTCTACATTAGTCTTTCCACCCCCTTTTCTGCAATGATCCCTGAGCCTTAGATGCAGGAGTTGTTTTGGGACTTGTATCCACAACTCTGCTTTTGATTGGTTGTGAGTTTCTGTAATGGTTTCTAATTATTGCAAAGAGAAGTCTTGATGAGAGATAAGAACTACACATTTCTGTTGATATAAAAACAAGTATTTAGAATGTAGCTAGGGATTATGGTAATTTAATAAAGTGGTGATTGTAGATTTTCCTCCAAAATATGATGAACTCACCAGCCCTGAGTAGTTGACTGGGTTTCTAACGCCAGACACAATTTTCCTCTTGTTGAATTGCCCTAAGTCTACCTTAGTTGGTTACTACTAAGGTATGTGTGCCACTACAATATGCTTAGGGTTATTTGTGATGCTGGTCATTGATGTGGTTGTATAAGATTGTTGTTGCTTCCCTCCTTTGGAAGTTTATATGGTGCATTCTGGTACTATGAAAGCTAGTACTTAGGGAGTAGTTATTCAGATAGACCCCATCTCAGGGGCCTATGGGCCCTGTGCCTGGAGTTTATGATATCTTCAGCAATAGGGACTTGACTTCCATCTATGGGGAGCAGACAAGGGCAATAGAAATAGTTTGTGATGTGTTGAGAGTTTCTTGGACAACTCTGTGCAACAATTCAAAAGGACTTCTCATGCCCGGTGTTGGGATTTTTTTTTTAATTTTTTTTATTCGATATAATTTATTTACATTTCAAATGATTTCCCCTTTTCTAGCCCCCCTGCTCCCCGAAAGTCCCGTAAGCCCCCTTCTCTTCCCCTGTCCTCCCACCCACCCCTTCCCACTTCCCCGTTCTGCTTTTGCCGAATACTGTTTCACTGAGTCTTTCCAGAACCAGGGGCCACTCCTCCTTTCTTCTTGTACCTCATTTGATGTGTGGATTATGTTTTGGGTATTCCAGTTTTCTAGGTTAACAACCACTTATTAGTGAGTGCATACCATGATTCACCTTTTGAGTCTGGGTAACCTCACTTAGTATGATGTTCTCTAGCTCCATCCATTTGCCTAAGAATTTCATGAATTCATTGTTTCTAATGGCTGAATAGTACTCCATTGTGTAGATATACGACATTTTTTGCATCCATTCTTCTGTTGAGGGATACCTGGGTTCTTTCCAGCATCTGGCAATTATAAATAGGGCTGCTATGAACATAGTAGAGCATGTATCCTTATTACATGGTGGGGAGTCCTCTGGGTATATGCCCAGGAGTGGTATAGCAGGATCTTCTGGAAGTGAGGTGCCCAGTTTTCGGAGGAACCGCCAGACTGCTTTCCAGAGTGGTTGTACCAATTTGCAACCTCTCCAGCAGTGGAGGAGTGTTCCTCTTTCTCCACACCCTCTCCAACACCTGCTGTCTCCTGAATTTTTAATCTTAGCCATTCTGACTGGTGTAAGATGAAATCTTAGGGTTGTTTTGATTTGCATTTTCCTAATGACTAAGTTGAGCATTTTTTAAGATGCTTCTCCACCATCCGAAGTTCTTCAGGTGAGAATTCTTTGTTTAACTCTGTACCCCATTTTTTAATAGGGTTGTTCGGTTTTCTGGAGTCTAACTTCTTGAGTTCTTTATATATATTGGATATTAGCCCTCTATCTGATGTAGGATTGGTGAAGATCTTTTCGGTGTTGGGATTTTTTGTTAGATGGTCTTTGACTCTTGGAGAGAGCATTCTCAGGTAAGATTGGAAATTTTTTTTTAAGCCATGTATGTATATTTCTACTTTAATTTAATGTGCACTATCGGTATTTTTAGAAAGACCGTGTGGTTCCTTGAGACTTTCCAGACAGACTTACTGACCAAGCCAGCTCAGTCAGTCAACAGGTTCTCCAGCTCATGAGTGAAGATTAAAAAGAAAGGGAAGATTAGACAATACTGTAGCATGACCCCAGCCAGTTCTGAGATTGAGGCAGGTTTATTTTTGCCCAGTCTGCTTTTATACCATTTTAATTACATGCAAGTAATAAGGTCGAGCAGTACAATAAGGAATAAGCAAGGCAATTATCAAAGTCCCTTCATCTCTCCTATGATAGCTGTTTCTAAGGGCTTTTCAGAATAACGAAAATATATGAGCCCACTTCCTTGTCCAAGCCCCAAATTAGACTCTTGCCTGAAGCTTACTTCTTTTGCTCCACCCTAAAATTAAGATTCCTACTTGAACTTACTTCCCTGTTCTAGCCTAAAATTAGATTCCTGCCTGAGCTTTCTTCCTTGCCCATGGTCAATGTCAGATTCCTGCCAAGTGGCCCCCAAAGCTCCCTACAACTTACTTTTATCTCACTCCCCCTTATGTATTTATTTCCCTTTCACTTTCTTTAATCAGAGCTTCCCAATTTTTCCATTTCTCCCATTCTACCTTGGTATTCTCCTATCTATTGCTCCGTCGTCCCACAATGATCCTTTTCACTTTCTGATTTCTTCAGTTACTACAGGATATATATTCACATCTGAACATTTGAAACTAGGAACCCTGGGTAATAGAGAACAAGTGGCATTTGCTTTTCTTTTTCTTTTTATTTATGAAAATACATTTATTGTTTATAAGATTCTAATTATGTATTATCTTAAGTAGTAAGCTTCCAAAAAATCAACCTCAATGCTAAATGCCCATTAATAAAACTAGGGCTTTTGAGAGCCTTTGATAATTATCTTTAAAAGAGAACAAAAATTGTTAGTTGTTGAACTAAGTAATATGTAAAAATGTCATTTTTTAAATATTTACTATATTCAACACAACGTATATTTTTATACCAATCATAAAAAAGATGGACATGTTATTAAATGAACATAAAAAGATAAAGTCTTTTTGTTTGTTTGTTTGTTTTTAGTAGAGCTTAAAATCTTGGCTCTTACTGTGGTACAAACTCAAATAAGAATAATTTTTAGACATTGGAATTCATTGTAATAAGGTTGTACTTCAATATCCCTCACATCACCAAAGGATTTTACCTCCATAGTAGCTAAGATAAGAGTTGACAGTTCTGCTGTGCCAAGGAATGAATTGTAGGCACAATTATTTGGATACAGATTTCCTGTTATGGTCAAAGCTATTTGACTTGAGTAGTTGTCATCATTCTCCACCCACAATGAACAGGTTACATTCATTTAAGAAATGGTGTGAGTATTAAGATGTTCTATTTATGAAGTCATTCATCAACTGTTTCAAGGAAGAATGGTTCTGCTTGGAGGATGGGACAGACATTAGGTGAGGGTAAGATTCTGGTTCATTGGCTGTGATGATTTTTAAAAGCATTCTTCTTAGAAGAGTAACTTATAAGGCCATGTTCTTCAAAATTGATACAATAATTATAAATATCAAGCCAAACACTCAGTCTCACTCTCTGTTGATCTCTTACAAGCCGCCTCCCAAATTAATTGTTTGTGTTTCTTTTGGCTGTATAAATAATTTTGAAATATATAGGCTGTTCTGAAAAGCATAGTATAGTGTAAAAAGATCAGACAAACAATCCTACTTATAGAGAGGCTGAGATAGGAGAAGCATGATTTCAAGACCATTATGTGGTACACAGCAAGACACTATCACATACAAACAAGCAGAAAGTGCATATGGATTGTACAATATTGGGCATATCTCTTCAATTACCAAATTACAGAGACCAGTGGGTGACAGCCAAAAAATTTCTAATTCCTTATACTTTTGAATTTCAATTGATTAGGATATGTTGGTAATATTAATTTTCATATTAAGAAATATTAAGGAAAGGTGATTATTACTGTTATTTTAGTTATTAGAGGTGGAATTTTGTTTGTTGAAAGATTACTTTCTTGCTTTTTCTAGGGTGTAGTTTCCCTCCTTGTGTTGGTGTTTTTCATCCTTTGTAGGGCTGGATTTGTGGAAAGATATTGTGTAAACTTGATTTTGTTATGGAATATCTTGTTTTCTCAATCTATGGTAATTGAGAGTTTTGCTGGATATAGTATCCTGGGCTGGAATTTGTGTTCTCTTAGGGTCTGTAAATTATCTTCCCAGGGTCTTCTAGCTTTCCTAGTCTCTGGTGAGAAGTCTGGTGTAATTCTGATAGGCCTGCCTTTATATGTTACTTGACCTTTTCCCCATACAGCTTTTAATATCCTTTCTTTGTGCATTTGGTGATTTCATTATTATGAGATGGGAGGAATTCCTTTTCCGGTCCAGTCTATTTGAAGTTCTGTAGGCTTCTCGTATGTTTATGGGCACCTCTTTCTTTAGGTTAGGGAAGTTTTCTTCTATAATTTTGTTGAAGATATTTACTGGCCTCTTAAATTAGGAATCTTCACTCTCTTCTATATCTATTATCCTTAGGTTTGGTCTTCTCATTGTGTTCTGGATTTCCTGGATGTTTTAGGTTAGGAGCTTTTTGCTTTTTGTGTTTTGTTTGACGGTTGTGTCAATGTTTTCTACAGTATCTTCTGCACTTGTGATTCTGTCTTCTATCTCTTGTATTCAGTTGTTGATTCTTGCATCTATGACTCCTGACTTCTTTCCTAGGTTTTCTATATCCAGAGTTGTTTCCCTTTGTTATTTCTTAATTGTCTCTAGTTCCATTTTTAGATCCTGAATGATTTTGTTCATTTCCTTTGCCTGTTTGTGTTTTCCGGTAATTCTTTAAGGGATTTTTGTGTTTCCTCTTTAAGGGCTTCTAGCTGTTTCCCCATGTTCTCCTAAATTTCTTTAAGTGAGTTATTTATGTCCTTCTTAAAGTCCTCTATCATCATCATGAGAAGTCATTTTAGATCCGAATCTTACTTTTCCAGTGTGATGGTGTAATCAATGACTTGCTATGGTGGAAGAATTGGATTCTGATGATGCCAAGCGACCTTGGTTTCTGTTGCTTATGTTCTTATGCTTGCCTCCCACTATCTGGTTATCTCTAGTGCTACCTGCTCTCTCTATATCTGACTGGAGCCTGTGCTTCCTGTGAACCTGGTTGTGTCAGATCTCCTCAGAGTCAAGCTGTCTTTGTGATCCTGAGATCCTGGGTGTGTCTGAGCTTCTGGGAGTCAAGCTGCCTCTGGAACCCTGAGATCCTTGTGTGACTAAGCTCCTGTGATCCTGTGATCCTGGGTGTGTAAAAGTGCCTGGGAGTGGAGCTTCCTCTGGGTGTTGTGGGCAACATTTGTCTTTCTTCTAGTTCTTCATGTAGCAGTTCCTACATTTAAGAAAGAAAATTCTCTGTCATGTAACATAGCCATTCCCTGCCCTCACCTCTTCTTTTCTTTTGAGCAGATCACCTAAAAACCTACGCTCTCTCTCAGCCTACTTGGGCTCTGGTATCCCTTCTGCATTTACTTTTATTCTTCTCCAATTCTTCACAAGTGCACTGCCTATTTTAGGAAACTTTTATAACAATGATATCACATTGATTTTCTTGAGACAATATTGCTCAATACAGCTGAAAGTGCTGGCTTGTGTTCAGATTGCTCATACTCCTTAATCTCTCTAAGTCTATTATTTCTGTGTGATAGTCCTGTGATCCATGCTTTGCACTGAATGTTTTCTGTTCATATTAGATCTTTTCTGCAGTGCAGAGGAAGCTTGTCAATACCCTCTACATGTTATTGCTGATACCTGCTGGTCTTCTGTGCTGGATTTTAAGTTTCATGAGGTCCTAAACCACATTAGTATTTTCTACAGCTGTATTTCAAGTGCCATGGCTATATATATATATATATATATATATATATATATATATATATGATGTGTAACAAATATTTGTATTGATTTACCTATTCTGTAATACTCAGCTGCTTGTCTCCCACAATACTCCCATGTCATTTCATTTATTTATTCTGTGTAAATATTTGTTCATGCTCTTTCTTTAGAATAACACACTGGTTCCAACTTCAACTACTGGATGGATTCCAGCTTAGTCTTTGAGTTCTAGACTGGTGACTTTCATTGATTTCATAGAATGTTTTCCTGCTTGGGTGAAGCACTATCTTATGTTATTAACAAAATGCATATTTAATTGTTATTTTTTTTTATAGTAACTACATTTATTATAATCTTCTGTTTTACTTGTTATCTGAATATGCATGGGCATATATAGAGATGCATGGAATTAGGTCATGGCTGTACAGGGCTAGAAAATCTACAACTCACTCTTGTGCTGTAGCTGAGGGAACAGAGACTTAGGAATCAATTACATTTTGTTTTAGTTAAGAATTTTGGTCAGTTGTGGGTATAACAAAACCTGATGACATTTCTTGTTCATATTTCTCATGAGTGAGCATCATCTCACGCTTTAAATTCATGTATAATATCACAACAGGAGAGATCGAACAAAGACAAGGAACTCTTGATGCTCTTTAAGCGAACTGAAGTTTGGGTCCTGGCACCAATATAGGGAGGTTCACAACCATCTCCAGCTCCAGGGATCTGACTCCATTTTCCAGCCTTCATGGGTGCCCACATGCATATGCACATATACTCACAGATACAGATTAAAATTCACATGTAATACCAGATTCGCCGAATCAAACATCCTTTCTTCCCACTGGTTTTATCATTATTTCCCACGCATAAAGATTTAGATAGATTTCATTTTAAGAGGTGCTTTCATCCTCATTCAAGAGTGGAAAAGTCTCGCTGGAGCCTGGTTCCTTACAACTTAAAAATTCTTCCTAATGTCTGAATACTTAGTTTCTAGATCTTACTTTATTTTGCTTTATGTTTTACTTCATTAAGTTATTGAAAGCAATTCTAATTAAAAATGAATTGTTTAATTAGAATTAATGACTATAATTCTTTTCAGTGAGCATCTATTGTCACACCTGCTCAAACCAACTGCTAGTATTTTTAGCATCAAATAAAAATTTTGCATACACCATAATGACTTAGTTATGTGCTTTAGTTTCTATTGTGTTTTGTTAGTGTGAGATGCATTTTAGAAGAAGACTATAAAGAATTTAGAGTAGGTGGCTTTACAAATTGAGTAGTGGTTTTTCTCAGTTCTCTATTGTTGAGTGTTTCTGTCACTGATGTAGATGTGAAAGAATACACCAACACATGGTAATTTTGAAAATGACATCTTGTTCTTTGACATATAAATAGTGAGCTTTAAAAAAATGGTTCAGCTAATTTCACATAAATCCTCCTCCACAGTCAAACGACCAAATTAAAAATTAGGTTACATTCTTCTTTTTTTCCTTTTTTTTGTAGTTCACATAAATGTGTAATTGGAAGAAAGCCGTCTTTAATTCCCAGCTTCCCCTGTTTATTTCTCTCTGTTCCATCTTACTTTTCTTTTTCTTCTTTCCCCCTCCTTCCTTATTTATTGTCTTGATTTCTTTCTTTTCTACTCTTTTTAATTCTTTTTTTTTTTTAAGGTTTTCTTCTACCCTGCTTCCCAGAAAGACAGAACTAGATATTTTGTGTTCTGATGAGTCCCAGGCTGAGAAATAGCACAATTTGAACACAATTTTATGACTCTTGAGCATTCTTAAGGCATGTGGGTGTGCATGCCTGTCATGTGAGCGCCTGGGAGGGCTTGACCTTGCTGGCATCCTCCACTGCTTTCTATCTTTTTTTTTTTTAGACAAAAATCTCTCACTGTACCTGGATCTTATTGATTCCCCATCTGGTTAGGGAGACCCTGGGATTAGCCTGTCTTTGCACCTGTAATATTATAATTAAAGATGTGCTTTTATCCCCATGCTTGCAGCAGACACTTAATCTGCAATATATCTTCTTAGCATGGTTACAGGTCTTTAAGAGCACTATGGTAAAAGCACCACTCAATGAAGAAATGTATCTATTTTATGTATCTTTAGTTATGGCGATTTTCTATTTGAAGACACAGAATGTTTAGGAACATTCATATTGGAGCTATTTATTGCTTGGTGTGGTTTCTTGAATTTTTTTGAGTTATTTATGATAGTTAAGTAGTTCCTTAGATTTTTGAACTATAGCTACACACTACTTTCAGAGACTTGGGATTTCCTTTTGGCCACATCTAACTCTGCTTTTAAGAAACCACACAAGGGAATGGAGAGATGGCTCCACTGAACACTGAGCACGTGCTCAGTTAAGAGCATGGACTGCTCTTGCACAGGGCCAGAGTTCAGATTCTCACTTGAGTCAGGCAGTCCACAACTCCCTATAATTCCAGTTGGAGAGGATGCAGGCCTTTCAGGTCTCTGGAGGTACTGCACTCATCTGCACATACCCTCCCACAGACACACATACAAACAAATAATTAAAAGAAAGTCTTAAAAAAAAGTGAGTGTGTAAGACCTCAAGTCTGTTAAACAAAACCAAGACTGGTTTAGAAAATGGGACTTTTTCCTGTGGAAAGTCACATTACTGCCACTGCAGAGACTCACCCTTAGTCTTTGCAACGTGCCTTAGGACATGGTCATGCTTTCTTATGAAGTCTGAGATTCAAATGTGTACTGTTCAATTGCCTGGCACATGGACTGTAAAGTATTTATAAGCACTGGGAGTCAATTTTGGACTTATTTTCTGGAAAGGCTAATTGTTTTAAATCTGCTTCTTAATCCATGGATTAATTTGTCACACCACCCCCACTTTTCAGAAAAAAACATTTGTCAGTAATAATATTCACAGGTATGTGTTTAGGTCTGCTTGTTTCTATCAGTATTGTGCTAACTGACTAACTTTGTGACTGAACCTTTATTTTTAAAAGTAGTTGGTGATAAGTTCCTCTTCTGCTTCCCTCTACAGTTTCTGTATGTATGTACCTGAGAGGTGACACAAGATGAGTGTTGTTCTTTTTTTTTTTTTTTTTTTTTAACCAGTCATAGCCATTGGCTTTCCTTTGGGTGGATTTTTGTCAATGCACTTTGGACTGTAATAAATGGAAGTCCCCTGGGCCTCTTAGTAAAATGAAGGGTGGAGGATTAGTTTTCACTGTTGTTGTTTTTTTTTTTTTTTTTTTTTGTTGTTGTTGTTGGGTTTTTTTTGTTTTTTTGTTTTTTTGTTTTTTTTTTGTGCATAGGAACACTACTGACCTAGGATGCAAGTAGCTGCCTTTGAGAGTCTCTGATAAGTTCAGTTCTCAGGTTCTTTCATCTCCACAAGGATGGCCAGTCTTCATTTCATGACTGTTGGAATATATATCCTTGGGAAACCTTCTTCTTTAATTTTTTTTTGTGTATCTGGATTGGTTTATATATTATAATTTCTCAGGCTTTTTACTTTTAAAAATAATAAATAATTATATTGTAATGACATGTTCTAATATGCTGAATCCAATCAGTGCCACCCATATGTGCTTGGATGTGGAGACACCAGTGATGACACACCTAAAAGCAGCTTTTCCTCCTTTATCCGCCATCAACTGCCAGTGCCACCTTAGATGTGAGGCCCCTTTCGGTTCCATTCTGGAATATTTAAGGGGCTTGATCTTGTGTAAGTCTTATGCAGGTTACCACAGCTGCTGAGAGTTCAGCTGTGTATTATCCATGCCAGATCTAAGGAAAGCATTGCATGGCACCTTCTCTATTATCTGATTCTTACATTATTTTCCCTCTTTTTTTTTTCTTCAGTATTGCCTGAGCCTTGTGGGGCAGCAGGGTTGATGTAGCTGTCCCCTCTGTGGCGGAGCACTCATGGTTGCTTGTTCTAAGCATGTTGGAGCACATCGACTGCATTAACCATTGCTCAGTACAACAAGAAGCTTTCTGACCTCCTTTTCTTATTGAGACGGGCTGTTGGGGATCTTTTGTAGACCAGATATGTCTCAGAGGTTGCATATTTTTTAGCGTTCACTTTTGATGTGGGGGTATCTCTGAGTTTAGTTTGCTATGTAAATAAGGAGCGTATTATGTCCACTTTCTTTCACTATACGGTGAGGGTGAAGCACACAGCAAACAAACTATTCACATCATGGTTGGGAAGCAAAGAGGAGATAAAGAGGTCAGCATCCAAGTTTCTTTAAAGAATATATCCTAGTAAGATAATGACTTCTAGGCTCCACCTCCCAAAGGTGTCATCATTTCCCAGAGCCATCTTGGGGACCAAACCAAGAACATGCGTGCCTTTGAAGGCCCCTCGATTGCACTAAGATTATTATTAATTTTATGGATCAGACTATTTAGAAGCAGAGGAGATTGTCCTGGGTTTCTCTTTAGGTATATTTGTAACTAAGCCTTGTGCCCTCAAACCAAACATTCTTCCCCTGAGCTACACCGCTGGCTCTATACACAGCGCTCAGACTGTTAGTGTTTTCCTTTGATTTCATAAATCCTTAGGTGCAGTTCAATGCAAAGAAGTACCTCTTGGGATACTAATTATTGGCATTCAGTGCATAATCTGCTGCTTATATGTTACAATACTATAAAAATTTCTTACGATGAGTTGAAAAGCAGATGGTTGAGTTAAAGTCACTTGGGAGGACAGATTTTAGTATGATAACCATGATTGAATGGTCTATGCAATCTATGATGCAGGCAAGTACCTGAGTTCGAAACCTGGTTTCACCATTCAGTTATCACATATCTTATCACTGTTCTATTGCTGTGAGAAGACACCATGATCGTGGCAGCTCTTGTAAAAGAGAGCATTTAAGTGAGGGCTTGCTTACCCCAGTTGTCTAGTTTCAAAGGATTAGTCATTATCATGATAGTGGGGAGCAGACAGGCTTGGTTCTGAGAGGTAGCTGAGAGTTTTACATCCTGATCCATAGGCAGGAAAGAGGAGAGAGAGGGAGGGGCGAAGGAGGGAGGGGGAGGGGGAGAGGGAGAGAGAAAGTAGAAAGATAGAACACATACCTTAGTATTGTCAGAAAAAAGCAAAAGAAGACAACTATGCTACTGAGTATCTCCAAGAGCATTGATCAATTTGTTCACATGGGTTGAAATTACTGACAGGGTAGCACATGCTTTAATGTAGGTTATATTTCTTACAACACCGTAAGTTCTAAGTAAGTACTTGTACAATTCAGAGGAAAGAGATCGCTTTTGACTAAAGTGGTTAGTGAAGGCCTTAGGCTTTGAATCTCCAAAAGCAAGAAGAATGACGAGAAGAGTGGAGACTTATAGATGCTTCAGTCTTTTCTCTTACTATGAAAAGTTAGCAGAGGCTGAGAAATGTATATGGGAAAGAGGATTGTTTAAAGTATATGCTTCTGGAAATTTAAGAGTATGGCACTTCCATGTTTTTAGCTTGTGATGGAGGCTGTGTGCTGTCCCATGTGTTAAGGGAAAGAGGATGAAAGATGGGTGTGGAAGAGATCACAGGGGGAGACTCAGTGAGCAGAGGCACTTGAGCTTACTTTGTAACAACTTATGCTAGAAGTAACTGTTCTTACAGTAACTACTGTAATCCATTAGAATATATTTGCTAGCTATATTGCCTATTTGCTCTTTGTTAAAAGAGCAGAAATTTATGCCATGCACTTTGTATTAGACTCTTGTGTAATAGAGTCTTATTTAAAATATATTTATCAGAATTTAGCAACAAAAATTGATCAAGCATTAACTATCTACTAACTGGGAGTAGAATTATCAGTTGGAAGACATTCCTTAAAACTATTCCTGAGCCAAGATTTACTTACACAAATATTCCAGCTGACTTGGATGAGCTTTCTAATGGGCAATTCACCTGTGATTGCTTGCTAATATTTTGAAAAATTGGATAGCTTGCCTTAAAATTTATTCCTCTTATCAGTAGGAAGGTGGAGAAAATGAGGAATTCTGAAAAAAAATTGGGTTTTGACACTTTCGGTTTTGAGGAAAATTCTGGAGTTTATATTTCTTTTATGCCATTTTTAGCTCATTATTCAGTGCCAATTTATGCTTTTATATTTCAAAAGATAAAAACACCCTTAAGCTTTTAAAATCCTGTTATGTGGTTTGCTAAAGTTCAGTAAACTTTGGATGTGCAAGAAAGGTTGAATTTGGTACAACTGAAATCTTGGGTATTAGCGTCCTAATAAACATTCACATGTGATTTCTTATATCTAGAGCCACAGGGCCTGGCATCTTGATGGGGATTTGATTAAGCATCTTGTAGCTAAATAAGGAGTTGTCCATCTTCTTATCATGTACTTCACAGATAGTGATTGAGGGGCAAAAGAACAGTGAAAATGAATGAAATGTTTATCTGAACAAATCATGGCATTCTTAATGAATAAAATCGGACTTCAAGTACTTTTCAAACACCATATGGATTTGTGGAATTGTGGAGAATTTCTCCACAAAGGAGATAGCAGCTGTTAACAGCATAAAGCAACCTACAGTACACTCAGGGTAGTTAATTCACAGATGTACAGCTATTGGCAGTGAACCTGAAAATCTTCATTTCAATAAAAAGCATCAGAGGGCAGATGCTGACCAAAATACAAAAATGTGGCCAGTGGGAAAGCTGCCACAAAATTTCCTGAAAAAATATAACCACTGATTAAATAGATTTATAAGACAGGTTTCTGAAACCAATGTAGGAGTGAATTTAAGTAAACAGAGATTGACTCTGTTCTGCAAAGGTTGGAAGTGAGGTCTGTCCACTTTGTGACTCTTTACACTGACAGCAAATGATATGTAGGGAAGTTAGTGTTAAGGAGAGGAACATCTCTCATCAGAGCTGTCAGAGACATCCTGAGAATGATCTGGGGGTAAATCTATACCCGAATCTCTTTCATCAGATCATGTTTTTCTTCATTTGACTTGATACATTTTAGATTTAGAGTGGATTTTCCTTTACTTAAAACTAGAAAATCCCCTATACTGGGGCATCGAGCCCTCTCAGGGCCAAGGGCCTCTCCTCCCTTTGATGTCCAACAAGGCCATTCTCTGCTACATATGCAGGACAGGGAAGCAGGAGTGGGTGGGTTGGTGAGCATGGGGACTGCAGGGGATGGGATAGGGTGTTTTCAGAGAGGAAACCAGGAAAGAGGATGACATTTGAAATATAAATAAAGAAAATATATAAACAAAGAAACAAACAAAAACCCTAGAAAATCCATGTAGGGAATTGTCTTATTTCTTTGAACCCAATAGATTTTTTCCATGAACATTCTCTTCTCTCTCTCTTTCTGAAAAATCTTTGCTGGTGACATACGCATTAGGGGTCTTGTCTGTTTTATACAGCGACTCTCAGGGCAGATAGAATATGTGCTCAGTGGGAGGCTCTACCCAGCAGATTAATGGAGTAGGTCTGCACCTTTTTCTTATCCTATTTCCCACAGACTAGGCTCCTGTCTAACTTCTTGCTTACTGGATGCCCAGTTCCTGGTTACATCCATTCCCAGAGTAGGACTGGAATTCATAGGCCTGATGCATGACTGTTTCCAGGCCATAGTTTGCAGTATGCTCTGACTTGATCCAGATTAGTGAATGTCCCTCCTCATACTTCTCAAGCTCTTTCCATTGTGAACTCTTCATAAAATCCTTATCTTTCCCTTAGCCATTTAACTTGTTATGCTAATTCTGCCTGCGGTGTTATTCCTTCTGTCACCTTAGTAATCCATAGAATAAACAATATACTTCTTTAAAATGGTGGGCTGGGCTGTATAGAAAAGGTAATTGAACAAGAGCCAAGAGGCAACCTGTTTTTCTCTTTTAGGCATCTACTGCTTCCAAATAACTTTATATTCCAAAGGCCAGCTCAGGGGAATCTTTTGAAGGCTTCAAACTTGCGAATAGCTCATGGGAACCTCACAGTAAAACAGGTAGTTAGTTGAATACTGTGATCCCATGTTCCTCTCTACTTGGCTTTTATTAATTTACCTAAAGTGGCTCACATGTTGCCTGCACAGGCAAAGGCACTCTTTGATTATAAAGAGATGCTCTATTCTTATAATTTGCTATTGGAATAAGTGTATTTTCTAGCATGATTGTATTTAATTCTATAATCCCTCTTTATTTTATGTTCTTCTGCCTGATCTATATTGATTTACGTTAATAGGTTTCAGTGCCAGTCACAGACAGTGTATGCTACGAGATGGGCAGTCAGTAAACTGACTGTTTAATGGAAGTTTGAAGTAGGTTTGTGTAACCTTAACCTCCAGTAATATTAAGTTGCATAAAGGTTCCCTTGTATACTCTTATATAGCGCAGAATTTTTTTAATCAGTGATAACAATCATAGTTCATATTTGTATGTTATTTTAAGTTAGGTTAGAAGAAGAAAAATGTCATAAAATAATGGAGGGCACTTGATGTTCAGAAAAAGTTTATACACTTTGGGGAAACTAATTTTTCTCTCCTGAGTCCCAGCAACATTAGCTTTGCACCATCAACACCTAAAGGAGAAGCCATCTTTTCTACATTCATAGTCAGAGTAATTCTATAACTTCGTTGTCAGAATTTGAAAAATGGAGGTAAACAGCATGGTTGTTTAGCTCCTAATTAAACAGTTCTTTAGTATTTGCACTCGAGACTTTCCACATTTGGTAGTTACTTCATGTTCATTTTGATTCCTCAGCAATCTCTTGAGAATCTGAGACATTTCCAAGTAACACTAAAGATGCACATGGTAGGAATCGTTAAGTAATCCCATCCATGTGGAAATTACAACTGTATATGACTAGCTGGGTAAAATGTATCCAGTAAGATCAGCTGAACACATCAGCATACAGAGGAGCCTAGGAGCGGTCATGTTTGAGTGATCCTGCATGTTCTGTCTCTGTCACTTCCTAATATCCAAAGTGAAGAATGGAGTGATCCGAGACCCTGTTAAGCATCTACTATTTAGTCAGTTTCTCAACTCTGAGACAGTGACAGATGTTTAAGGAGGGGATTTCTGTAGAAAAGTGTTAGAGGGTCACAGGTAAACATGATCACAGTGGGAAGAGTCAGCATCATGATGGAGTCCCCACCTCTTCTTAGGAATATTTTATTCTTGATTTCTTCAAGTGAACTTCTTGACATTTCTTCTTCTTCTTCTTCTTCTTCTTCTTCTTCTTCTTCTTCTTCTTCTTCTTCTTCTTCTTCTTCTTCTTCTTCTTCTTCTCCTTCTCCTTCTCCTTCTCCTTCTCCTTCTCCTTCTCCTTCTCCTTCTCCTTCTCCTTCTCCTTCTCCTTCTCCTTCTCCTTCTCCTTCTCCTTCTCCTTCTCCTTCTCCTTCTCCTTCTCCTTCTCCTTCTCCTTCTCCTTCTCCTTCTCCTTCTCCTTCTCCTTCTCCTTCTCCTTCTCCTTCTCCTTCTCCTTCTCCTTCCTTCTCCTCCTCCTCCTCCTCCTCCTCCTCCTCCTCCTCCTCCTCCTCCTCCTCCTCTGCCTCCTCTTCCCTCTTTGTATTCTTTGTATTCTTCCATATTTCCTGATTTATTTAATCAGAGAAACACAGTTATTTTTTGGGGCTTTCTCTGGAAACCCTGTTCTACTAATGGTGTAGTTCTTAGAAAGATATAAAACATCATTCTGTTTAATAGTACCATGCACTATCTTATTCAGTGTTTTAGAGTTGTTCTTGGTCCTGGTTTATTTGAAAAACTAGGTTTGTCATCTATACATATAGAATATAGAAATGTTTTGAAAAGCTCATTTGTCTACAGAAGAACTTAAAAGGAACTCTAGTTGAACTATATTGAAGTGGAGGAGGAGCCTAAAAGGGGAAGCCAATGCACTGTAAGACAGAGTTTAGTGCACTGTAAGACTGAAGAAGTCTGTGCACTGTAAGACTGAAGTCAGTTCACTGTAAGAGGGAGTCAGTGCACTGAAAGAGGGAGTTAGTGCAAGAGGAAGTCAGTGCAGTGAAAGGAGTCAGTGCACTGGAAGAGGGTGTCAGTGAACTGGAAGAGGGAGTCAGTGCACTGGAAGAGGTGTCAGTGAACTGGAAGAGGGTGTCAGTGCACTGTGCACTGGAAGAGGTGTCAGTGCACTGGAAGAGGGAGTCAGTGCACTGGAAGAGGGTGTCAGTGCACTGGAAGAGGGAGTCAGTGCACTGGAGGAGGAGGAGGAGGAGGAGGAGGAGGAGGAGGAGGAGAAGAAGAAGAAGAAGAAGAAGAAGAAGAAGAAGAAGAAGAAGAAGAAGAAGAAGAAGAAGAAGAAGAAGAAGAAGAAGAAGAAGAAGAAGAAGAGGGTGTCAGTGCACTGGAAGAGGGAGTCAGTGCACTGGAAGAGGGTGTCAGTGTGCACTGGAAGAGGGTGTCAGTGAACTGGAAGAGGGTGTCAGTGCACTGGAAGAGGGTGTCAGTGCACTGGAAGAGGGAGTCAGTGCACTGGAAGAGGGTGTCAGTGCACTGGAAGAGGGAGTCAGTGCACTGGAAGAGGGTGTCCGTGAACTGGAAGAGGGAGTCAGTGCACTGGAAGAGGGAGTCAGTGCACTGGAAGAGAGGGTTGGAGCACTGGAAGAGGGAGTCAGTGAACTGCAGAAGGGGCAGTGAGTTGGAAGCAGGGTGTCAGCACAGTGAAAGAGAGAGGGTCAGTGTGCTGGAAGAGGAAGTCAGTGCATTAAAAGAGTGATGTCAGTTGTACTGTAAGAGTGAAGTCAGTATACTGAAAGAGTGAAATCAGTGAACTGGAAGAGGGAGTCAGTGCACTGGTTAACAAATAACAGTCCCCTACACTAAAGAGTTCATCATAAGTCAGGTCTTTGAGGGTAGCCCTGGGTCAGAATATGTCTTTTGTCAAGTGAACCTTGCAAGTTAGCCATAGAACTACAGGATATGATTATTTCTTTCTATTAGCATATAAAGTGCAGTGTTCACTGAAGAGTCAGAGATGATTAATTAAAATCTCTCATAAATAGTAACTTAGAAACACTGATGTATTTTTGGATTACAACCCACTCTTGAAAGTAAATTTTGGCTCCTTTGAACATGTGTGTTGGAGGTGTAAGACTGATTCTCAACCTTTCTTTGCAACTTTGATAGTTTCCAAACTTGTGATATATAATGTGGTGATTTGAATATGTATGACCCCCATAGACTCATGGATGTGAATGCTTGGCCCCTGGAGAGTGGCACTATTAAGAGATGTGGCCCTGTTAGAATAGGTGTGGCCTTACTGGAGGAAGTGTGTCACTGTAGGGTAGGCTTTAAAGTATCCTACGCTTAAGCTACATCCAGTGACCCAGTGTCCTTCTGCTGCCTGCAGATCAAGATGTAACTCTTGTATCTTCCAGCACCATGCCTGCCTGCAATCTGCCATGCTTCCCATCATCATGATAATGGACTAAACTTCTGAAACTAAACCAGCCCCAGTTAAATGTATTCTTTTATAAGAGTTTGCTTGGTCCTGGTGTCTCCTCACAGCAATGGAAACCCTAAATAAGACATATGTCTCTTTCTTTTTTCTTCAAATTTTAGAAATTTGCCTACTAACCTCTTACCATTAGCATTTTAGGAAATAGATAATAGTCAATGCAGAGTTCTCTCTGTGGAGCTGTTTTAAGTTATATTTCCAGCATAATCAGCAGGTCTTACTCTTATAATTTTGTGAAAAACATTGTTCTTCAAGATTGTGACACTTGAAAAAGAGAAATGTAGTAATAATTTTTTTTTATTTTGTGAGATCCCAACACAATAGATCATTGTTTCTTGGTTTCTGCTTTTATTTTTACATTTTACTTCATTTTAATTTTGAAAATGATTTTCATAAATATACAATGAGAACTTAAAACAGAGGCATTACCAAGTAAAGAATTAATCACAAAAACATTTATATTTACTTCTACTTCAATTTAAAAAATATGTTAAAGACCATAGGCTGAATGTTATTGGGCACAGAAAGACAAAACATGGAACCTGTCTTTAGGTTTGGCATTTTCTTGTGGGGCTAAGGAGCATGTAGGGAACAAATGATGCATAATTAATTAGTAGTCAATAAAGAAACTTCTAAATATTGGGAGACCAGGCATTCACAGGAACTAATATTGATTTCTTCAGACACATAAGGCTATTTTCATAACGTAAGTGTCTGCTCTATGCATTGAATCAAGGAATGGGTATTTTTGGATGTGGCATTTCTTCGCTCTTTGTTACACATGAATTGCAGTTGTTTGGTACTAAGTATTGAAGAGTGGTCTCCGAGGAACTGGAGGCTCTAAAATCTTCTATTTGATGCTTCATATAGTTTTGGGTAATTCCTGAAGATCTTGGGACTGTAACACTGGGAACAAAGATGAGTCGATATTGTTGTTAAGAGTCATACTCTCATCGGCCATTTTCATCTTGTCACCACTTTGATGTTGAGATGACTGTTTGGCTTTTTGTTGATCTAAAGGTTAATTGTTATTTTATGTACATAGGTGTTTTGTCTGCATGTATGTCTATATATCACAATTGAGCCTGGTGCATGCAGATGCCAGAAGAGGGTGTCAGGTCTCTTGGAACTAGATTTACAGAAGGTTTTGACCCATCACATAGATGCTGGAAACAAACCTGAGTCCCCTGGAAAAGCAATGTGTTTACTAACCCATTTCTATAGTCTTTGCTTTGGTGGTCTTTAAAATTAATGTAATATGTTAGCATTTATTCCACTAATGTTATATATTAATATAATTATGTATCACCTAAGAATTACACTGAAGACCTCTGAGGCAGGGTCCTAGTCTTGTACCAAAACATTTAAAAAAACTTGTAATAAATTCTTTTTAATTTAATTTTTTATTTCTTCTTTATTTTCTTTTTTCTTTTGAGACAGGGTTTCTCTGTGTAGTCCTGGCTGACCTGGAACTCATTTTGTAGACCAGGCTGGCCTTGAACTCAGAAATCTGCTTGCTTCTGCCTCCTAAGTGCTGGGATTAAAGGTGTGAGCCACCACCGCCCGGCTTTATTTCTTCTTTAGAATTGGGAGGGATTTTTTTTTTTTTTATTGAGTTAGATACTTATTGGCACCAGTACTGAAAAGTCTTACATTGGTGCTTTAGAAATCCATAAGATCGCATGCACGTTCATAGGAAACCTAAAGTAGAATTCAGCAGCTGAGATTCATCTCCAGTTTAGAAAGAACAGGAAGATGATGGATGTCTGTCTGGTCAGCACCACCGAGAATCTTCCATACAGCTGGGATATAGTCGAGAAGCCACACTTATTTTCAGAAGCACACTGAGGAGAATGTGGCCCAGGATTAAAAGCAGGGAAGGGTAGAGGCGAGCTGCAACCCTGGAGACCTCAGATGAGGACAACAGGCTTTGGCTTCTTCCCCTCTCCCAACCTGGTGCCAGAAAGTCAGCGGCCCCACTATCAACCCTAGTAAGAATTTACTACCCTGACAATTATCAGACCACACTCTTTGTCTGACCTTATAAGTTTTCTCCCTCAGACCCCCCTATTCCTGAGTATGCAGAAAAAGTATCTTTAAATACCCCTGTCCTGTGAAATTGTACATGGCTACACAAACCTTGCCCAAGAGACTCTTCTCACCTCCCCAAGGTCATAATTACCCTCAAATAAACTGCATCAGTTCTCCAAAGCTATTCCCAAGTGTGTTCTTTGCCCACAGTCATTGCTGACCAAGGCCCTACAGTGTACCCATCCACCCCGCCTAAGCATACCTTCCTCCGGCCCACCTAAAACAAGGGACTTGGCTATGTAGAGGGAGGGAAGTGAGAAGATACTGGTAAAACATGGCAGAATGTCCCAGATGATGATGCTTTCTAAACACACAGTGCATCTCTCATACTTATCTGGAATGCTGCACATAGAAAGTGGTTCTGATTTGTTGAAGGAGGTTTCTCTTTGAAAAAGATTATGAAATTTACTCATTCTTTTATCTACCAGCAAATAAATACCTTTTGTTAGTTTATTAACTATGAAATTTATACATTAGAGTGATAAATTATAGGAACCATAGGAAAAAATTGTAGGTATTTCTAATTGGTATTCCAGTCTCTCTTAGTTGAACTTTTTAACTTTTCCTTCATGGGAGAATAACATGTATATGAGTTCGAGAGGTTGACTAGTATGTGGGACTCACATGTCATCAAGGAGCCCTCTTGTGGGCTAAAATCTAAGAAAAATACTCTGGATTCATATAAAAGTTTATTTGATTACCTGCATTTAGAGTTTTGGTGTTTATATAAAATCCTATCCATGAACATCAGAGCAGCCCATGCAAGTTAGTTATTATTATTTTTTTTACTTATTCCTATTGAAACATCAATAGAGATGCTTTAATAAAAGTGTTGCATTACACAACTACTCCTGGACAGGCAGCTGAAGATTGCTCCCTCAATATACCACAGAGACACGTACACTCTCATGGTTATTGTTGCACTATTCACAATGATTAAGGGACAAAGCCAGCCTAGAGGTTCATCAACAAACGGTTGGGTATAGAGAATGTGGTGTGTCTGCACAATGACACGTTTTCAGTCATAAAGAAAAATGAAATCACAGCATATGTAGGGCAATGTAGATGACTGGAGACCATATCTTAAAACAAGACACAGAAAGGCAGACACTGAATGTTTTCTTTCTAGATTTAATCTAGATTTTAATTTTTCAGTGCAGTGGTCCTCAACTCCTAATACTACAATCCTTTAATACAGTTCCTCATATTGTGGTGACTCTCCAACCATAAAATTATCTTTGTTAATACTTCATAATTTTAATTCTGCTACTGTTATGAATTATAATGTAAATATATTTGGAGATGGAGGTTTGCCAGAGGGGTTGTCACCCACAGGTTGAGAGCTGCTGCTATGGTGTTGATAAAAGTAGAAAGGAGCCTGTACGGAGCAAGGAATATACTTGAGATGAATGTGGAGGAGGGGGTCTTAGGATACGTGTGACATAAAAGCAGAAGGAAGGACTGTTTGGGAAGAAAACGAGGGCCAGCCCTAGGAGGATGGAGGCTGGAGAAAGGCGTGGGCCTGGGACAGGAGTAAGAACAAAGTTTAATGACATGAATGCATAAATATCATGTTATTTTGAATTCCAACTTAAAATTAGTAAATACAACGAGAGGATAGATACACAGTTTAATTGACTGACAAAAGAAATGTGCTTCTTACCGGATATGAGGGAAGAATTTCTCCCAAAAAGCAACTGAATAACAACAACAAAAAAAGTCCAGCTTTTTTTCTTATGATAAGACAGAGCAGATTAATTTATAAAACCAAGTAAGCACTCTAAAGTGGGTTTATAAATAGGATCTATGAGGTAGAATATCCCCAAGAGTAAAGCCTCTTATCACCTACTGGAAGTGTAAGCTGCACTAGTGATTTCCTGTGAAAAATCATGATTTAAGTATCTTTAAAAATAGTGAAGATTTAAGTGTTTGTAGATGCATGGATCCAGAAAGTCCTGGAAAGTTCATGATTGAATGCTTTCGTGAGGGAATCATTAAGTTTTGAAGTAATTAACTTAGAAGTGAAATAATAAATTCTTACAATGTTCTTACTGCATTGAATTCAGTATAGGAAAATGAGGAAGAGGGAAACTTAGCAGCAGTTTCCACTGCTATTTTCGTTGGAAAGTAGCATACCGTGTGTCTGATTGGAGACTGAACATGTGTTTTGGAAAAATCTTAAAATAAAGTGTTTGTTCACTGATACTGATCACTTTTAGAGACATTAGCAAATTAATTTTGCTCCTCCTTTGGAAATATCCAGCCAGAGGATGGAGTTAGTGAAATTGGATGCCACCGAGTTCCCTTTGTATTCAGACCCTGAAATCAAAGTATAAAATCTTTGGTGAAGCCCTTTTGGATCGGACACTTCCTGGAAATTCTTGCTGCAGGTTTTGTAATGACATTAAACGCTCTGTGGCTCTGGACTCTCTGCTGTTTCTGGATGCAGTTCTCGCCAGTCTGCTCGGTTACGCTCATGATTCATATCTACTTTCTCTGTCTCATTCCCTTCCCTTCCCCGCTTTCTCTCTGTCCAAACAGCTCTTTAACTGGTGGGCAACAACACTGACCACTCCAAACTCATCATCCAGCAGTGGTTTTTATTTTTCTCTTTCATCCCCTTTAGCTTTCAATAAATCTCAATTTAGCTCTGTCCATCAAATCATGAGGCACTTTGTTGGATAACAGGACCAGGATGACTCCTCTTACCTCATAAAGGGAATGTGTTATCAGTTTTCTTATGTTGCACCATGGATATCACAAAGTTAACTGTCAAAACAATAGTAACTTATTACCTCACAATTCTTAAATCAGAAGCCTAGGAAGACTAGGAGGCCTAACTGGTCATTGGTCTCAGGAAATCTTAAGATTTCAGCAAGGGCTGTGGCTGTTATCAAGGTTGGGATCCTGTTCCAAGGTCATACAGGTAAGAGCCAATCTCACTGTCTTGTGATTGAGGACTGAAACACCTGTTTTGGCTGGCTGGCAGCCAGAGATCACTCTTCGCCCTGTGAGGCCTCCTTGGGTCCTGCTCTTCCTTTCCCTCACAGGCTCTAGTCTTGCCACTGTAATGCCCTTTCCCTCTTTGAATGACTTTTCAGTGATCACTTAGAACACATCTAGAATAATCTCCCTTGTAACTTCAAATCAACCCATTTGGGACTGTATCTACAAAACTCTTTCAACTTTCCATGCAACCCAACATCTCATGAAAGTGAGATCTATCACAGTCACAGTTCTGTTGTATTTAAGGGGACCCCAAGAAAGAGGGGAATCTTGCCAGGTAACTTAGAATTCTGCCTTTCTACATGCTATGCCTTCAAGGGTGTGCTTCTCTTTGTGCCCAGAGTTGAGGTGCAGGGGCATCAGTGAGCGGTGGCTCAGTTTTGTGCCTCTGTAGGTATGATAGCTCTGTGGCTGCCATCCGCCTTCATTACCCAGTAATGCTCACCATGCCTTAGCAGTTACTTTATACTGAAAAGAACATATTTCAGTTTGACAGCAAAATAAACAACTAGAGGTTCCTTTAATCACTATGAAAACATGAAAATATGAAAATGTTTAGACAAAGAGGCTTGTATTTATTTAAAGATAACTTCCAAGAATATGGAACTCAGTATAACTTAACCTGCTTCCATATGAGAGGATATGATCCTTAGAAGCAGTGTGCTTCAGCTGTTTGTCTGCTGTGGCTGTTGCGTTTCGTGTCCCCATTAGACATATAGATACTCAGGGCAAACCAGGAATAAAGCCAAGTTACAAGCAGAGTGACTGTATTAATATTTTCAAAATTGAGAGCCAAAAGAGCATTGTAACAGAATTAACTGAGGTTGATAAGGTAAGTTTGGCAGAGACAGATGTTCCTCCGTCATGGAAGAAGCATTGTGTCAGGCACAAGCTGGTGTCTAGATGGCCCAGCATGCCTGTTAGGACTACTGAAAAAGCTTTAGATGTGTTGACTAGCACTGAGTTCAGTATGAGTCAACAGTGGAACGGAGCTGCCTGCAGAAGCTCTTGGGCTACTTTGAAGTGAGGGTGGTAGAAACTACTCTCTCTCTCTCACAGTCACCATAACAAGCAAATGGCATCTGGTGCCTTTTCCTTTTGGAATTTATCCAAAGCAATTTCTCAAAGTTTGAAGACATTTGGGATACCTATTTAGGTCTCCTCATTTTATCTGTTTTACTTATTAAATATAAACCCATCCCATATTTATATCATTAATTTGTGTCAGCATTTACTTTGAATGCTACGGTTCACAAATTATTATCCACTCAGGTGACAAGTCTTTAAAAACGATTACGCTTTTGCCCATTCATGTTTGGCGTGTGCATGTACATGTGCCGCAGTGGATACAAGGAGGTTGCGGTCATTTGCAGGTATTTGTTCTCTGCTTCCATCACATGGACTCTCGGGTCCAGACTCAGAGGTCATGATTGGTGCTAGATTTCTGTCTTGCTGAGCCATAACACTAACTCTTATGAGACTAGTCCTACTTTGCAATTTTGTGGCTTTGATTCAAACTTCTGCATATTTTCCTTAAGGGTTAAGGATCACAAAGATGAAAAGTACCCCCACCGCACTCTTCTACCCATCCTTCTCTACCCCTTCCACCTGTCTCTCCCTTCTACACCACTTCCACCTGTCCCTCTACACCCTTCCACCGATTTATCTAGTTTTAGCATTCCCCCCCCCCACTTGTCTGTCTCTTGATTCTTTGGGTTAAGAATGTCCCAGTAATCTGGCCTGCCACAGGAAAACCTACCAGTGTCCTGTCCTACCCCAGAGGCTGTGTTGATATCCTTGAGCTGTGCTACTGCTGAGGGCTATGATGGTGTCAGCAGCCTGGCCTGTGGCTGAGGGACATGTTGATGTCTGTGATCTATACTGCCTGCCAGAGAGACCATGCTGAAGTCTGTGGCATGTTCTCAGTGTAGAGAACATGTAGGTGTCCCTGCTGTTGTCAGATACCATGATCCATGCTTTTATT